>NC_079208.1:39817253-39926753 GCF_026745355.1 Beta vulgaris subsp. vulgaris
ATGCTGCCGGATTTTCCTTAGAATTGAAAAGTTGGCATATATTCACTAGTGAGATTAGACGTCCAAGGATGGGTTAGGTTGGAGTGATAAGGACCTTTGACTGCATGCATACAATTGAACATGTGACTATCTTAGCTTGTTGTATACGTGTGTGATTTGAATATGTGAGTGTGTGTACTTTAATAATGATTGATGCATTATAATGAATGTTGTGTTTAATTATTAGAGGTGGTCTTCTTGAATGAGATGGATCGTACTTGGATGTATGGTAGTCGTGAATCGATTGAGTTTGTGAATGGGGTCTGGAATTCTGTAGAAGTGCATTAGAATATCAAACATCCTCTGGAGCAGTCGACTTTTATTGTCCTTGTTTGGATTGTAGAAATGTGAGCAAGGTTAGTAGTATACATGTGGTTAGGGAGCATGTCTTTCGCCGTGGGTTTAGGCCTCAATACCACGTATGGATTTGGCATGGTGAGCAGGGGAGGTATATGGGAAGCTCTGGAGTAAAGAATGATGTATGTGAAGAAAAAAAGAAGGATGATGATGAGGGATAGTGAGAATTTGGATGATGAATTTGGAGATGATGATAGGGATCGGGTAGACGAGATGATACACGAGGTTGAAGATCAGTCGTGTAGACGACCTCGTATTTTTGAGTCTATGTCTCAGGCTGCTGAAAAGCCGTTGTATCCAGGTTGTACAAAGTACACCAAACTTTCCGCGGTGGTAACACTGTTCAACATTAAGTCGAACGCTGGTTGGACGGACTCTAGTTTCACATCGTTGTTGGAAGTTTTAGCTGAGATGCTCCCTGATGGAAATGAACTGCCAAAGTCGTACTATTATGCGAAGAAGCTGATGTGTCCTTTGGGTTTAGAGTACGAGCGGATACATGCTTGTCCTAACGATTGTGTGCTTTATCGTAATGAGTATGAGCATTTACATGAGTGTCCACGTTGTGGATTGTCGAGGTACAAGCGTGAAGGAGCTGGAGGTAGTGAAGGACCACCAGCCAAGGTGTTGTGGTATCTACCCATAATACCTAGATTTAAGCGCATGTTCTCAATTAAAGGAGATGCGAAGAATTTGAGGTGGCATGCAGATCGTAGGAAGAAAGACGGTCTGCTCAAGCATCCGGCTGATTCGCCTGAGTGGAAAACTATCGACAGGGTGCATAAGTCATTTGGTAATGAGGATAGGAATCTGAGGCTTGGATTATGTACGGATGGCATGAACCCTTTTGGCAATCTCAGCTCGCAGCATAGTACACAGGCCAGTAGTTTTAGTGGTTATACAACTTGCCTCCTTGGTTGTGCATGAAACGCAAGTACATGATGTTGTCGCTTCTTATATCGGGGCCCAAACAACCTGGAAATGACATAGATGTATACCTTCAGCCGCTTGTTGAAGATTTACAGAAGATGTGGAACGAAGGAGTGTTAGTATTTGATGCGTATGCTAATGAGATGTTCACTCTGCGTGCCATGCTTTTTTGTACTATGAACGATTATCCAGCTTATGGGAACTTATCTGGGTATAAGACTAAAGGAAAACAACCTTGCCCGATTTGTTTAGATGACATGAAATCTACACACCTTAAGGGCTGCAAACATGTGTATATGCGCACACGAAGGCTCCTCAGCCGCGACCATCCCTATCGGTTTAAGAAGAAGGCATTCGATGGGACGGTTGAAGAAGAAGTTGCTCATAGACCATTAACTGGTACTGAAGTTTATAATCAGGTGAAGGGCATTGAAACAGTCTTTGGTAAACCTGCTAGTGAGGTTGATAGACCTACAGGATTATGGAAAAAACAGTCCATTTTTTGGAAACTCCCATATTGGAAAGATCTAAAGGTCAGACATTGTTTGGATGTCATGCACATAGAGAAGAATGTTTGTGAAGCTATTATCGCGACACTTATGAATATTCCGGGCAAGACAAAAGATGTTAAGGCGTCACGACTTTACTTGGAAAAAGAGGGGATTCGACCAGAGTTGTGGGCTCAGAAAAGGGACGGAAGGAAGAAGAAAAGAGGGGAGGAAAGGGTTGATGATGAAACTCAGAAAAGTAAAAAGGTGGAGGATTCGGAGAAGAATTATTTGCCACCAGCTTGCTACACGATGTCGCGTGTACAGTTATTGTCTGATGCCCTTGGCAGTTATATTCTATGGCCGCGTGCATTGGTGCGGTTATCAGATCAGGTACAATGATTAACATAAGTTATATACATAGTTTTCTTTTATAGTTCCTATATATGATTGTTAGTAATATCTTTTAATTTAACTAATTACTAGGGTTCGGGGAAGGCCTACAGGAAGGGAAAGAAGGTAGCTTCACCTTTGGGAGGCCGACGTGCCCAAGTGGAGAAAGTAAATGTTTCTAAGGCAAAGTATCCACTCATTACGGATATGGAGGTGGTGCAAGGCCTTACTCAACCGTGCTTCTGGCTACATGAGTGCGTTAGCGATGCAGACAATGAAGCAATGATTGAGATTAAGTTGTCGGACCACCAATTCCACTACATTGAGGAAACATCGACCTTCCTTTCTAAGGATGATATTAAAGAATTCTTACTTGAGGAAGAGTTGAATGTTTCCATGATACAAACATTCATGAGGTAATACTTTATTAGTATATTAATTTAATAAATATATACATATATGCCTTAATTAAGTAGTATTCAATCCAACTAATAATAACTTCCATAATAAGTAAGTTTTATTTTTATCAATATGAATTCTCAGGCTATTATACAATGATTTGAGGCAATCTAGTCAGCCAATGTTTGGTTGGTTATGTCCAAGCTTTGTACGAGATAACAATTGCGTACAAAACGAAAATGAGGTGAAAGCATATCTCAAGGATTCTTTGAACGCATGTTCTCGTAGTGGATATAAGATCATTCTTCTTCCTTACATTGAATCGTATGCTTCTTAAACTCACTTTTTATTACTTTAATTAAATTGACCTATTAGTTGTTCTACGATAATAATAACATTTTTATTGTTGTAGGAACCATTGGACACTGATTGCAATATGTTTGTCACGTAACAAAGTCTACCACTTTGATTCTTTGCGTAAAGGAACAATACGGTCCTTACTAGTCAAATCATTGTTAAATAGGTAGCCTAATCGAAACTATATGCACACTTAGCTTATTAAATGTACATCTAATCTTATAATAATGTATTGATGTAGTGTGATGAAGAAGATTACTGCATCTGGACTTCGACAAGGAAAACCTCCTACTTGGTATTTAGTCGAGGTAACATGAGTAATTTTTTGCATCCTTTTATAGAAACACATAATACACATCTAACATGTCATTTATTGCATCTTTGGTGAATTTTAGTGTCCGGTACAAGAAGGTGGACGTGCGTGTGGGTATTACGTCATGAGGTTCATGCTCGATATCGTCAACTATTGCAAAGATGTTGGTGATCTTCGAAAGGTATGTAACTTTTAGGTTTCCAATTGTTGTTTGTTGCATTTTCGCTCCCAAAATGTACTTATGAAGTGATTTAACCCAAAATTCTCTTTGAACATGATTATGTGAGGCATAATATAACTAGTATGTAGATTCTTAGGCTTGCATTTATTGTTGGTTGCATTTCGGGAACGAAAAGGCCATTTCCGGCCTATTTTGGCCTATTTTGGCCTTTTCGCTCCCAAAATGTACTTATGAAGTGATTTAACCCAAATTCTCTTTGAACATGATTATATGAGGCATAATATAACTAGTATGTAGATTCTTAGGCTCGCATTTGTTGTTGGTTGCATTTCGGGAACGAAAAAACCATTTTCGGCCTATTTTGGCCTTTTCGCTCCCAAAATGTACTTATGAAGTGATTTAACCCCAAATTCTCTTTGAACATGATTATATGAGGCATAATATAACTAGTATGTAGATTCTTAGGCTTGCATTTGTTGTTGGTTGCATTTCGGGAACGAAAAGGCCATTTTCGGCCTATTTTGGCCTATTTTGGCCTTTTCGCTCCCAAAATGTACTTATGAAGTGATTTGACCCCAAATTCTCTTTGAGCATGATTATATGAGGCATAATATAACTAGTATGTAGATTCTTAGGCTTGCATTTGTTGTTGGTTGCATTTCGGGAACGAAAAGGCCATTTCCGGCCTATTTTGGCTTTTTCGCTCCCAAAATGTACTTATTAAGTCATTTAACCCCAAATTTTCTTTGAACATGATTATATGAGATATATTATAACTAGTGTGTAGACTTTTAGGCTTGCATTTGATTTTGATTCCATTTCGGGAAGGTATATATCATTTTTAGAAGTACTAACTACGGTAAAATGATTGAATTTTTATATATGTGTTTATTCCTTGGTTGTTTTGCAAGGTTTATCGAATTCCACACCACGTTTGAGGAACTTCACCAAAGAAGAAATTGATGAAGTTCGGGATAAGTTGGCGTCCCACATTACCGATGATTGCATAGGATGAGATTTAGCTCGAATGTACTAGTTTCTATCAATCCTATGTACACTTTTTACATTATTAAATATATATGAAGTTAATTATTACCTTTCTCCACTTATCATATATTATCGTATTTTAATTTGCGCTTTTTTTTTTGGTCCAAGGGAGGTTTTGGGTGGGGGTGGGATGGGCTGTGGATGCGGGTGCAGGGGTGTGGCAGGGGGTGGGCAAGGGTGTGGCAGGGGGTGGGCAGGGGTGGGCTGGGAGGGGTGCAGCAGGTGGGGGAGGGGGTGGGCAGCAGGTGGGGGTGGGTGGGCAGCAGTGGGGGGAGGGGGGTGGGCAGCAGGGGGAGGGTGGGCAGCAGGTGGGGTGGGGGGCAGCAGGTGGGGGTGGGGGGCAGCAGGTGGGGGAGGAGGGGTGGGCAGCAGGGGGAGGGGGTGCAGCAGGTGTGGGAGGGAGGTGCCAGCAGGTGTGGGAGGGGGGTGTGTGCAGGGTAATTAAATAAAAAAAAAGGTTTGAGAAGGGCTGCGCTAGTGTTAAAAAGCGCAGTCCTTAATTCAAGAAGGGCTACGCCTTTTAGAACTAGCGCAGCCCTTCTTACATGAAGCGCTGCGCTTTTTGTAAACTGGCGCAGCCCTTTTAGCTTATAAGGGATGCGCTTTTTAGTAAAAAGTGCAGCCCTTCCTTCTGAAGGGCTGCGCTTGACTAGTGCAGCTCTACTTGAAAAGTGAAGGGCTTCTATGGAAAGCGATGCTGTCAAAAAGCGCAGCCCTACATGCCATTTTCAGGGCAGCCCTTCTGCTTTTTTCCACTAGTGTGTTTAATATAAATATGTTTGTATGATTACAAGTTTTATTTAATAAGGGGAAGTGAACAACATTTGTAGAGCAGGTTTGCTCATCATGTGTTTAGAGCGGGTATTGCTCTGGAGCGTGTATTGCTCCATTATGTAGGGTTATGACCTAGAAAGTCTTACAAGCAGTACAAAGTTGATAGGGGAGACGTCCCCATGAGTTTTAGAGATGGTGTAGCCTCTTTATTCGTATAAGTTCCCCGATTATGGAAACTATAAAGTATTTTTGGAATATGATTTGAGTATGATAATGAGGTAATGATTTCGAAAATGTTTTAGCTGGCTTAGTTTATGAACTAAAATGAATAGTGGGCAAGGTCTAGGTGGAGGAAAATGATTCAGATATGAGTTAAGACCAGATAAGGTCGAACATTGTGTTATGCTATATTATGTTAAGTTTTTGCCTGTACTTGCCAGCGATTTCTATTACGTGATTAAGCTATGCCAGCGATATATTTAAAAGATGGATTATTTTCCGAACAATTACCAAGTTTGTTTCTTATATGAAAAAAAAAAGTTTTGGTTGCTGCAACGACTTAGGGGTTTATGTAGAAATTTTGAGGTATTGTACAAATGATTTTAAACTGAGAGATACATTCTCAGTAAAGTGTTCTGAAATATTGATTAAGTAGTTGGATGTAGAAAAATATCTTCGAAAGGATTTATCTATAAAATAGGTAACGAAGAACTGCTTTATGGAATTGAAATATATAGTTGTCTGTTTCATTTGGAAGATTTATGGTTTTGTAAAATAGTATAGATTATCATCTCATCTTATTTCTAATGTGTATGGTTGTGTTATATCGATATTCATCTATTTGAATACATGGAGTAATCTTATGAAAATTGATTAACGATACAAGTATATCTTAAGCCATTAAAATGGATTTCTGGTTGAACAGTGTGTACTCAGTTTTTCTGATTTTGTTCTTGGAACTTGTCTTGGTGGGTACAGAGTTCATTGTTAGTGATCTTGCAGGTTCGTGTGTGGAAAGCTCGGAATGGAGTAAAAGGAAGAATTTGGGTATCAAGGTTGTAATTAGATTTAATGGTTCAGAAGTTGTATTTAGGAGTATATATCCTTATTTGTGAATAAAATATTATATTGTTTTGGGAACCGAGTAAGGTATAATGTAATCTGTTATTTGGTTATTAAGGATGATTTGTTGTGGGCCCTGACTCACAGGTCCAGGATCGTTTTATAGAATATGTTTCCGCTGCAAGTAAATATTTAATTTGAGGTTTATTAAGCGGTAATTGTGAACAATGAATCTTAAGTGTGTTTAGCTAGCAGCTCGGAAGTGCGGGCTGTTGCATATACATACACTATATCATACATAGGTACACTATATCATACATAGGTACACTATATCATAAATAGGTACACTATATCCTATAGGAACACAGTAGCAGATATCCTATAGGAACACACTAGCATTATAGAAACATACACTATATCATACATAAATACACTATATCAGACAAAAATACACTAGAATATAATATATCACACACCCATACACTATATCATATATACATAACAGAAAAAAAAAGATTAACCAACTTCATATATATATAGCATTCATCAATTAATTATAAAAGATTTGTCACCGATATGACATTGTGTTACAACTTCCAACATCACAATGTCATTATTCAATGACAAATAATCATAGGTTAAACATTCATCATAATCAAAAAAGGAGTTCTTAAGATCAATAGGGCTCTTTACTTACAATGCCATCCAAAAAAAAAAACTACAAAACCCCTAGCCCTAACTAACCCTCAACTTGATCACTTTTATTCTTCACCAAACAACAGTGGGAACTAGGGATGGGCATGGGTCCAGGACCCTACCTGGACCCTGTTGGACCCAACCCTAATTTAAGGGTCTGGGTCCAACTTTTTCAGACCCTAAGGGTCCGGGTCCGGGTCTGGGTCCAAGTAAATTTTTTAGGGCCCGGGTCCGGATCTTAAAATTTTGGACCCAGACCCAATCCTTAGACCCTAAACTTATTTAATATATACATTTTTACTCTTTTTAAAAAAACGAATTGATTTTCTAAAAGACTAATAGCTAAACCAAAACACCCATTCTGAACTCTTATGTAAGTTGTGTTTGTTTCGTTTTTTTCAGTTTGTATGTTTTTTTTTGTTTTTTTTTTCAGTTTATATGTTTGTGAATTGTGATTGTTTCGTTTTTTTTTTCAGTTTATAAGTTTGTGTTTGTTTCTATTTTTCAATTTATATGTTTGTGTTTGTTTCATGCGATTTTTTTGTGTTTGTGTCATGCGAATTTCAGATGATTATTGATATTAATAATGCTGAAAATTTGGCAAATTAAAGAATTTAAGCCTGGACCCTCTAGACCCTCTAGACCCTTCAGACCCTAAGGGTCTGGGTCAGGGTCCAATTTTTTCAGACCCTTAGGGTCCGGGTCCGGGTCCGGGTCTGGGTCTACAAAAAAAATTAGGGTCCGGGTGACCCTACCCAGACCCTACCCTTGCCCATCCCTAGTGGGAACCCATCACAGTAAGCCCACCATTCACCAGTAATGTGAGCCCAGAATTCACCCCATCACCTTCAATGATGGACTTCAGAGCCCACTTCTTAGTGGAGGTACTGTCCTGGTTGGGCCTCCAATGAACCGACTCCCTTACCATCCACATCCTCCTCCATTGCTTGCAAACATTCTTCACAGTACTTGACCTCCAACAGTCAAGTTTAGAAAACACATGAAAGCACACAATCTCGTCCATTCCCAACAGTTGGTGGGCATCTTCTAAACCATATCGCGAAATCCTCCTCCACTCCCTGCATACATTTTCCACACACTCTCTGTCCCTTGGGTCTCTAAGACGAGGGAAAACATGGAATCGCAAAACCTCATGCATGGAGAGGACTGGGTGAAGTTGATAAAGAGAAGCCATATTTTTCCTTCGAAAAAACACCAACAATCAGCATAAAACCAATTTCAAACCACCACTACACTACTCCCTGTTTTACCCCCTGTTTTATTTAACTTGTTGAGTTTCACTTCAAACCACCACTACAATACACTTATTATCAACTTGTTTACTAACAACTAATAACAATTCGACAAAAAAAAATCAAATGATCATCACAAAAACCTAAACCCTATGATTACCTAGAAAAACATATTATAAAATCTATCATAAACAAAAACAATAAGGGAATTATGAATGTACCTTGCTAAATTCACAAAATCGCTTCCAAAATCGCTTCCAAAATCGCTTCAAAATCGCCTTGCTTCGTATGGTGGGTTTCTTTTTGGAACAGGTGACAAGAAATGAAAGGGCGTCATTCTTTTTAAGTGAAGTGACTGCAGTTCAGAAGATCATCACAAGATTATGCGTGCTACCCAATACACGTAATTATTACTTTATGTCATTTAACCATGGCTTAACTACACTTTGGTTAGTTTTATTTAATTATGGCCATAGTAAACGTTACGTCCGTAAAGGTGAAAAATACCAAATGTTAAGTCCTTTATTTATGCTTAACTCACATACACTATATCATAAATAAATACACTATAGGATCTATAAACACACTATATTACATAGAAATACACTATAGATTATTACGCTATATCAGATATATACATTGTCACGTTCATACACTATATTAATACATAGGTACACTATATCATAAATAGGTACACTATATCATATAGGAACACACTAGCAGATATAGAAAATATTTACGTAAACGCATTACAGAAACATACACCATATCATACATAAATACACTATATCATAAATAGATACACTATACCACACACAAATACACTATAGAATATAACAAAAATATTGCGTACTATGGAACTCAAAAATGGACTAAAATTCACAAATACACTATATCACAAACCCATACACTATATCATAAATTGATACACTATATAATATATACATACACTATAATTAAAGTGACAAAAATATCTTCATTCTTTTATAACAGGTTCAACTGAACAATCACTGAATAAACATGAAATTGGAGGAGTTTTACTTGGTCAAGTAAGATCAACATTGGATGATATACATGAGCTATATTGTCAACATGCTGCTATAGTAGGGTTCAGTGTTAGAAAATCCAAAAACAGAAAAAAGAAGGGACATCAGTTGTGCATCAAAAGTACTATGTATGCTCTGCTCAAGGGAAAAGAAATACAAAATCAAAGAAAAACAGGGAGAGAATAATACAGATATAATGATACAAGACAACAATTCAAAGAAACAAAGGACAAGAAGAGTTATGATCACAAGAACTGAATGTCCTGCTCTAATTAGAGCAAGGATGAACCCTAAAGGACACTATGAAATTGTGCAGCATGTTATAAAACACAATCATCCACTTACAAGAGAAACACTAAATTACCTTCATAGATCTGAGCGTCAGATGAGTGATCCAAAGAAACAAACCATACAAGCTATGCAAGAGTGTGGACTGAGACCGATAGATTCATTCAAATACATGAGTACAGAAGCAGGTGGTGAAGATGTATTGGGTCATTCCATGAAGGACCACTTCAACTGCTGTTATAAACTCAAAATAAAACCAATTGAGGGACAGGATTCATAAAATGTTGTTGATAACCTTTATGAGCAGATGCAAACAGATAGTAACTTCTTCTTTAGAGTAAGATTGAGTGATGAAGGAAAGGTTTACTGCTTGTTTTGGAGAGATTCTATGATGCTTGAGGACTATACAATCTTTGGAGATGTTATGGTTTTTGATACTACATATAGGACAAACAAGTATAATCTTATTTGTGCACCATTTGCAGGAATTAATAACCATTGGAAAAACACAATGTTTGCATGTGCATTTCTTGCGGATGAGACAATACCATCATTTGAATGGGTTTTTGAAACATTCAAAAAGTCAATCAAAGGTAAATGTCCAATAATTCAGCGAGCAAGATGCTGCAATTGCAGGAGCAATTAAAAAGGTACTCATGTTTATTTCTGTTATGTACTATTGAAAGAGCAATATATATTACTTGAAAAACTAATTAAATGAACTCATTGACAGGCTTTCCCAACCTCAAGACCCAAGCTATGTTTATGGCATTTGAGTCAAAATGCAAATCAACAATTTGGGTTGATGGAAGCAGACAAGGAATTCAAGAACATTTTTCACAAGTGTCTGAGTGGTTGCATTACAACAACAGAATTTGAACAAACTTGGAGCACAATGACCAAAAAATACAAACTAGAAGATGATCGTTGGTTCAAGAGATTGTATAGTTTGAAAGAAAAATGGTGTCCAGCATTTAGCAAAGACTATCTTCAAAGAGAAGTGAAAGCACAAATCATGTTGTTGGGTTTAAGGCAAGCAAAACCACTAGCTTAACTGACTTCTTTTCAATATTCGGTGGAGAAGACAGGAAGAAAGGGGTGATTTTGATTGTACAAAGGGAATACCAAAATCATATCTCTGCATGAGTCCACTATTAAAACATGCTGCTTCACAGTACACACATACTCTTTTCCGAGATTTCAAGGACGAATTCAAACCTGCAATGACAAGTGCAATTGAATTAGTTGGTACACAAGGGAACATTCTGACATACAGAGTTTTCCTCAATGGCATTGATGGTTCTTCTCAACAAGTCTCCTTCAATTACCCAGAGAAGACAATTGAGTGTGGATGCAGAAATTTTGAAGAATCAGGTTGGTTATGCTTTCATGTCATAAGAGTTCTACACTTACATTCTGTCCAAAAAAATCCAGAGAAATACATATCATCAAGGTGGACAAGATTTGCAAAAAAAGAAGTTTGGGAGAAATTTGATAATGAAAAGAGAGAAAAAGGAGAAATAAACAGCTTCACACCATGGAGGCTGCACATGATAAGGAGGTATGTAAACACATACACTATACACCAGAACAACAATACACTATATCAAACGAAAATACACTATATGATCTTAAAACACACTATATCACATAGAAATCCACTATATGTTTGTCTAATACTATATCTACACTATATCACACACAAATACACTATATGATCTATAAACACACTATATCACATAGAAATCCACTATATGTTTGTCTAATACTATCTACACTATATCACACAAAAATACACTATATGATCTATAAACACACTATATCACATAAAAATACACTATATGATTTGTAAACACACTATATCACATAGAAATCCACTCTATGTTTGTCTAATACTATATCTACACTATATCACACACAAATACACTATATGATTTATAAACACACTATATGACATAGAAATACACTATATGTTTGTCTAATACTATATCTACACTGTATCACACAGAAATACACTATGATCTATAAACACACTATATCACATACAAATACACTATATGATTTGTAAACACACTATATCACATAGATACCCACTCTATATACTATATCTACAGTATATCACACACAAATACACTATATGATCCATAAAAACACTATATCACATACAAATCTACTATATGTTTGTCTATATACTAACACATTAATACCATAGGGTACTACAACCTCATATAAAGAGCCACATAATAGAACCGGCTAGAGTAGTGATAGAGGAAAGTTTCAAGAAAACAAATTCAAAATTTGAAGAATTAATAAAGATTGAAGAAGCAAAAGCATCAGTAGAAAAAGCTAAATCATGAGAAAGCATTACAAGAAGCAGCTGCAGCATTACAAGCTAATGAGAGTCAAGAAAACAATGCACAAGAATCAGCACCAAGACCAACAGTCTTGGATCCAGATAGAGTAGTCACAAAAGGAAGAGACAACAAGCGAATAAAAGGACACTATGATTTATACAAGAAGGCATCAAAAAAAGGGAAAAAAAGACACAAGGAGTTTGGAAGTATAACTCCAAAAGAACATCTGTTCTAAAATACTTTACCAAGAGAACTATGCAATGTTTTTAATCATTTGATATAGTTATGAAGTACATTATATAAATAAATTCTTATGAAAAACTGTTTGTAAACCCATTATATTTACACAAACCTGTTGTGTTCCCCATTATATTTACACAAATTACTGATTTGTTATACTCTGTATGTCAACAAGTAAAAGTACATTATATCATATAGAATAACACTATATCATTGAAAACTACTGTTAGAATACTAACATTGTTTGTAAAATCATTCAAGACTACATAATTACATAAAGAAACATTGTTTGTAAACCTATGATATCAACACAAACCTACTATTAGATTAGTAACATTGTTTGTAAAATGAATGAATTACATAAAGAAACATTATTTGTAAACCTATGATATCAACACAAACCTACTATTAGATTAGTAACATTATTTGTAAAATGAATGAATTACATAAAGAAACATTGTTTGTAAACCTATGATATCAACACAAACCTAATATTAGATTAGTAACATTGTTTGTAAAATCAATGAAATACATCAATATAGTTTTACTTTCCAAATTTGATAGTTAACTTTTTCTTTCCTGTCTTCTTCTTCTTTCCATCCTCAACTTCTTTCTTCTTCTTCACCTGCTGCATTTTCTGTCTCAACTCCTCTTCAATTCTCTTACTCTCTTCAGCTTTCTTCCTTTTATTTTCTTTAATAAAAGCAATAGTCTCTGATCTCTTTGATCTGAATAATATCACCCTCTCCACAAGCTCACTTCTATTCTTATTCAGATCAGAAATAATCATGCAACCACACAAGGAGACTCTTGCTGCTTTCCTAATCTTCTCCTAAAAATAAATTAAATAAGTAATATATAAAAAAAACTCAAATAGATAACTCAGTTAGAAATAATTATATTAAACTTACATCATTCAAATATGGGCATTCAAACTCTTATGAGCCTTCAAAAAGTAGCATATGGACAAGTATGTATACACCACAGTCCAAATCATATGCACCTTTTTTCCAGCTTCCTTTGACTTTTATCATTCTCCATAAACCCATATTATCACCTTGAGATTGTGGGATTTCATAATGTTGGAAAAGACTTGAAACTCCATCAGCAATGATTGAACTGAGAGTCTCTATCATTTTCTTATATTCCTCATCATCATCCCAAATCTTATTATCAATATAGAAAACAATCATTTTCTTTGTGTCCAGCACAAACAGGACAAAATGATTACCTCTTTAACCAAAATAGGGAAAAAAAAACCTACAAAATGAAAAGAAGTATAAACTACACTATATTATATACAAACACACTATATCACACACAAATGCACTATATGTTTGTGTAAGACTATATCATAAAGTACACTATATCATAAAGAAAATACACTATATGATATACAGACACACTATATCACATATAAATCCACTATATGTTTGTCTAATACTATATTTACACTAGCACATAAAAATACACTATCAAAAAGAAACACACTATATCATAAACAAATCCACTATATGATATCTAAAAGCACTATATCATATACAAATACACTATATATTTGTCAATTTATACTAAAAAATGCTTTCATCAAAATTTGAAAAACATAATTTGTCTCACCAATTCAACACCAGCATCCAATTTTGAAATGTTATTCAAGTCTTCAATTTGAAACTTCCAACATGTGATCAAATCATCAATGCGTTTAGCATCAGTTTCATCTTCAAGCACATGGAATAATGTAGCCTGCAACATAAGAACTCATATTATAATGAATAATGCATGTAAAGATAAAGAATTCAACAACATAAAAATATATTACAAAAAAGTTCTTACACCCTGAGAAGAAGTAAAGTAAAACATTTTTCGAGGAGAAGAAAGATTGAGTTCGTTGATATTTAAAATTCTTGCCCAATTATCTAAAACTGATTCAAACATCTCAGTCTCAGTAGCAATCGTCCAAATCTCACTCTGAGGTATAGAGAAGAAGACTTCATCCAGCTGAAAGATCTCTTCACTGCAACAAGCAACACATATTGTAAGAATATTTTCAATAAAAACAATACATTAAACAAATTTCAGTCAAAAATTTACCTCCCATCTAAAGGATGTTGATTTTCATAACAATAATCAACAGCCTCCCTTAAAAATATTGGGAGATCTTGCATCACATCTTCAAAATCTTTCATCATCTTAGAAAGATGAGAGAAAGGACCCTCAACTGCATATTCATCCAGCCTTAGAGTTGACTTGGTTGGACTTCTAGACAAAGCATTTTGGAAAACAGTCCATGTATTTTCCTCCACAGACATGTTGTCACTTGCATCATAAAAAACGTTATTGACAACTTTGTTGATGATATCATTAGTCTTGTAACTCATTTGAGTCACTATAAAGCTAGGGAATGCAGTAGTAGAAGGATTAAACACTTCTTCCCAACCAGCTGGCAAATCCTTCACAGCATATGCAATTGATACCATTTCATCAAAGTATTTCTGATAAATTGAACTTGACAAAATTTTGTCAAAATCATCTTGGGAAGGTTTCTTAGAAGGAGGTTTGCTGAATACGAAGCTTGCCCTTCACCTTCCTCTTGGGCGCAACCTTCTTTGGTACATCAGTACCACTACTTCCACCACCTCTTGTATCATCACTCAATACATGACGTGGTACATACTGAACTTCAATTTTTTTTTGAACCAGCTTCATCCGGCTGAAATCAACTTGCCCATCATCAGTGAAGTAAAACTTGGCACTTATTGGATAAGTTTCATCAAGCAAACCACTGCCAAACTTATCACATAATAATTCACGACAAATTCTCTTGGAAATTGACTCATTATCCCAATGAGCCAACAAAGGCAGTCGAGTTGGAGGCATCCCATAACCAATCTGTAGGTGATGGAAGTAAATCAACTGCAACAAATTATACAACCAGTATAATGCCCCCGAACACCTTTAGACGATAGTGAATTCTTGAACAAAACATTTGCATACATATACCTAAAATATATTTATACCAAATGAAACGAGGAATTCTCCAAACCTCATTTACAGCAAGAACAAGCCTCAAATCTAGTGTGTTATTTGCAACTGGAGCTAAAAAAGAAGAAAAGACAAATAACACATAAAGCTTTTTAAAAACCTCCCCACCATCAACTAACTTCTTTAACTCAGAATAAACAGCACTCAAAGGAATCTGACCTTTCTCCCGATCAACTCCAAGGTACTCCCTCCAACTTGCTTTTAACTCAAAATGCGGATTCTCCGCATTAGGTCCCCTAGACACATCCATCACATCCTCTTCTTCAACCAGAGGGAACTGAAGCACATCATACACATCAAATTGGTTCACCCTGAACTCTTTTCCATAAACAACCTTAAACATATCCCAAAACCACCATCAAACCTCTCCACTAACCATCCACTCAAATCATTGTTAGTCCTGGAAATCTTTAAATCCAACAAAGATCCAAAACCAATTTCAGTAACAGCTTTTTTCTGCTTAAAACTAAAAGCTCCATGCAACTCACAAAGCCTTTTACCACAACAATTAGTTTTGAACGGGTTTACCGTCTTTTCTTGAGCATCAGTGGATATTTTCCTCTTCTTCAGAGCTTGCAGGGTATCCTTCAGAGCTACACCTTTTACCCTCTTCTTGCTTTTTGCTAGTTCTTTTGTTACAACAGCTTTACCAGCATCAGTTCCTTCATTACCAGAAACTTTACCAGAATGAATTCCTTCACTAACACCAGGATTAGAAGCATCACTTCTTCCATCCTGCTGTCCAACGTGCTCTGCAAGAAACATACACTATATCAGCCTAAAATAACACACTATATAATGTCAAAATATACTCTATCATAGCCAAAAACACTAACACAACACTAACATAATATCATGTAAAAAGACACTATATCATTTTAACATACACTATATCATCACAAAATACACTATATCATTTTAACATACACTATATCATCTTAAAATACACTATAATGTCAAAGCACACTATATCATATCAATATACACTATCCAAAAACACACTATATCATTTTAACATACACTATATCATATCCAAACACACTATATGATGTCAATATACACTATCATCCAAAACATTGTCAAAGAACTATCACAGCAACACCATCATTTCAAAATACAATATATCATCACAAAATACACTATATCATTTTAACATACACTATATCATCTGAAAATACACTATAATCAAAACACACTATATCATATCAATATACACTATCCAAAAACACACTATATCATTTTAACATACACTATAGTGTATGTTAAAATATACTATATCATCACAGGAATAACACAATTACAAAATATTAATTCAAAAATAAACCTAAAAAAACGCAGAACTCCAAAAATCGAACAAAAATCAACATAAATTCATCATGCAAACAATAAAAGTCGCACAAAGAATGAACAAAGAGTAATTCAAACTAAAAAACATCAAAACTCCAAAAATTATAAGAAATTAAAGTAAAAACAAAAATCAACAACATAATTACCATCAGTATGAGAAGTTCCAGTAACACCAGTAACCTCCGGATCCTTTACACGATCACCAAGAGATGAACGCAAACCTCTACGTTTTGGAAAATTCCGATTACCGATCATCTTCTTTCCCATTGCTAAATTCAACCGAGAATGAAGAAGTTAGGGCAGAAAAGATTACACGAAACTGAACTTGAAGAGAGAGAAAATGAAGAAGTTAGGGCAAAGAAGTTTTAATTGAGAGAAAAAATCAGAAGAGTATGAGAAATTCCAGTAACACCAGAGAACGAAGTAGTGGGAAGAAGTTATGAGGAGAGAGAAAATCACACGAGAGAGAATATCTGAACAAATATGAGGAGAGATAAAAACCAAAGGCGCCAAAAATTGAAAAGCGTAACAATAACTATCCTAAACTCACGTGATATGGATCAGGTGCATGCTAATTAGTATGCACCGGGTTCATATTAGTTTTTTAAATGACTCATACTAAATCCATCATACTTATATAAATAAAAGCAATAAATTCATTCCAAGATAAATCTAAACAGAAGACAAATATCAAGTTTGAAGTTTCAACCTCATACCACCCCGTTTTCTTATTTCAAACCTACACTCCTCATCTGATAAATGGCCGTGCATAACTGCAGTATGCACCTGAAAGCTTAGGGCTTTCCGGCGACTGACGCCTACGTAACACAGCACATATGACGAATACTCCATCTTTGCTCAACCTCTGCTTTCTGGCCCTCAAAAATCACATTCTTTATGGTATTCCTCACTTTCCCTTTTTTTTAAAAAAAAATCTTTTTTACCCAACCTTTGCTAATTAAAACCAAAAACTGATTATTTATAATTTCTTGAAATTCCTGTGTAATTTTATTATATGGGTATTGCAGGTGATGATGATGGAATTGTGCAGGTGATTTATGAGCTCCCCACTGAGCTGTTTGATGGATTACTGAAGCAGCTACCTGCTTTAGCACTCCACAAATTGCAATTACAAATGTTAGTTTTCTTTATTTTTTACTTGAACTAAAATAAAAGAAAAAGGCCACTTGTTTATGTCAAATTATTATTTCTTCCCAAATAATTTTTTTTCTTTGGCGTATGAAGAGAATAAGAGACCATGAACACTGTTGTTATGTTGTTGTAATCATTGATCAGCTGCTAATTTGATGTTTTATGATGCTTGAATATTTAGATTACCTTGGGCTCGATCCGGCACTAACAAATTGAAGTATACTTCTTGAATTTAAGTTTCTTATATGTTGAGTCTTGTGCATCAACTAAATAGATTTACATAAGTGCTATATACAACAACAAAAAAAAAAGGCTAAATACAGCATCTAAAATTATGCTTAACTTAACCATGGTTAATTTTAATTTTTTTTAATTAAAAAAAAATCTCGTACACAGGGGTGCAGCAATGCAGCAAAATACGTTACTATAACTACTTATGCACACAAGCCAACGTGTCAAATTTATTTATAAAGTTGGATGTGTTAGGATTAGAAAAAATTCTGAAATGGGCCCATCGCATCCCCATAACATAATAGCCGGTGCCTAAAGTTTTCGTGTTAGGTTATATTATATGTTTGACGCGTAGGGGGTATGGCGGGAATGTGGTCATTTATCGTAGGTGACCACCCTATAGGGTGGTCATTTGCCATAGATGACCCCCGTATAAGGGGGTCATTTGTCATAGATGACTCCTCCAAAACGGGGTCATTTTTCATAGATGACCCCCCAAAAGGGGGTCATTTGTCGTAGATGACCCCTCTAAAGGGGGTCATTTGTCATAGATGACCCCCAAAGGGTAGGTTAGTCTTTTAAGATGTTTTGCTGTATTTAGCCTTTTTTTTGCTGTATATAGCACACCCCTAGATTTATAAAATGATACACTTGTTCAATTTTTTATATCTAGTTTTTGTTTTTTAGGGTTTTTCTTTTTGCGAGTAATCTTACGATAACAACAACAGAAATGTTAGAACCTTAATCTCAATAAGATGGGGTCGGTTGCAGGAGGCAAGATTTTATCTCCAGTGGTCATTCACTTGGATGCTTTGCCACCATTCTCTTTTTTCTTGGCTTCTTCTACAATCTCTAGTATCCAAATTTTTACCACCCCAACATTCAGTTTCTAGTTGACATTTGACATGCCCAAACCATCATAATGGGTTCTATGTGGATAATTTTTACTAGGGGTTAATTTGGAAAAGTTTTCACAACAGTAGGAAGGGTGTGGGGTGCAGCCTTTTTAAGCCAAATCTTCAATTTTGGTGCACTGGTGCTCAACCTTGCTAAATATAATCATAGTGTTGTAGAACCAACTTAAGCTTCATTTCGAAATAAAATACTGCTGAATTAGTCATGTTTTTTATCCAAACAAGATCAGCTCTCATTCACAAGCCTAACTTATTTATATAAACATCTTTTCAGCTTATCTTCTAACTTTCCACTTTCGCAGTTTCACAACTAGTGATGTTGAATTTCTCACCAAACTATTTTATCTAGATCATGATTCATTTTTCCCATGTGAGTAAACTTGTCTTATAACTTATAAGTGCAGACAAGGGGATACCTGTTTGCGTATGTGTATTGGGTGTCACTTTTTAAAATCTGAGTATGAAGGGTTCGAAATTTTCCCATGAGCTCTAATTGTTTATTTTTGTTTTGTCTACTCATCCTTGCAGGCCTTCCGAGTACCAGACTGATTTCGACCTTGACTATGATTGCTCTGGGAATGGTAGGAAACGTGTGAGGTCAGAGTCTTATTCACTGACATATTGTCTTTTTTCTTGGGAAGGTAGACTAATATGCAATATGTTGTCTCAGATATGGCAAGTTTGACATCGCATGGAAGGTGTTATATCATTCGCGTTGGCCTGAAGCTGTGAAGAATTCCCAAGTGAACCTATTGTCATGGAAAAGTGTGTTGGAATGTGAAGCAACATGTGACTGGCAACAGAAGTATTCGAAAACTGTGCTGGAATGTGAAGCAGTATGTGACTGGCAACAGAAGTATTGGGAAATGCATTTACAGAAGTATGTGAGACCAAATATCAAGAATTTGCTTTTCTGAATCATTTTTTCATCTGATCATGATTTGATTTCAGGCTTTTCACACAAATGTCAGTTGCTTTGATGCAGCTGCAGAGAGAGCTATGTTACCTTCTTTTGATGGGTGTGTTGGGGAAGTTCATATCCCAGGTAGCTTGGTGCTTTTTTCAAGCTTCAATTGGGTCTCAAGTTTACATGTTTTCGCTTGTCCTTATTAGAATCATTGTTCAAGTCGAATATTGATATCAACCTCTGATATATGTTGCTAATTCATCTGCCATAACATTGTTTGATACTTTTTTCAATGGACGCTCCAGTCACTACTTGTCAAAGTGGATGTCATGCTCCTGTTTTGCCATTTCAGCTCTGTTGTCTGAAATCATCCTTATCTATTTTATCTTGCTTTATCATGGTCTTGTGTGTTAAGGAGTTCCTTTCAATCGTATAAAGGAGCATAATGATAATAATAGAACGGGTAACTAATGCTGTATAAAAGATCTTCAAAATTTGCTTAGTGATGATTATGCTGTGAGTCCTACAAGTTTGAAACTTTGAATTTATTGTTTAAAGAATAGATAAAGGTAGTTGAAAGTACAAAACTCAGTTCAAATTGAAAAATTACTTTAGCAAGGAGCTCATATATTGTGGAATCACTTAATTCTTGGTTAGGCTTTAACTTAAAAGCTACAGCTATGTAGTGCCTGGAAAGTGGAAACTATACATAGTACTCCAGCTGTAAAGCTATCATATAGTGAAGAAATGTCTGGTTGGGTAATTTACTATTATACAGACTGCTATTGTATATTATATTTTATTACATGAGATGCCTCTTTTTTAAACTTAAGTGTTTGGCTGTACAAATGCAAAATGAAGTTTCTAAATAGTATATGGCATCCAAGGTAATTGTCTTAGTAGTCAATGTAAACTGCAACATCATATTGCAAACATATGATTTTCCATACTTAGATTTTCACATCTACATATCGACCATTAATCAGTGATCACTATACATACATTGAGCACAAACTCTGACTTTGATGTTGCTGTGATGCCTTGTTCTCAACTGCAGTCTATGCGCAGATCTTTATGTTTGAACCCTAATGTGATTTTTACTGTTCATGGGCCTGAAGATTTTACACTTGGATGTAAAAATGGGAGTCCAGATGGTTATGTTATGTACTTCTATTACTTTTCTTTCTTTGGCATTATGAAGTACTTCTCTGTTCCAAAATACTTGACACACTTTTCCGGACACGCTTACCAAGTGGCAACTTTAACTATTAATATTTCTAATTCCCTACCTGTCAAAATTATAAAAAGTTGTTATTCTAAAGTATATGTCAAAATTATAAAAAGTCCGGATGGTTATGTTATGTACTTTTGTTACTTCTATTACTTTTCTTTCTTTGGCATTATAAAGTACTTCCTCTGTTTCAAAATAGTTGGCACACTTTTACTGGCACGCTTGCCAACGGGTAACTTTAACTATTAATATTTCTAATTCCCTACGTCAAAATTATAAAAAGTTATCGAGACGAGTCTAACAAGATCCCACATGACTACATTTTCCTTACGTAAAAATCACAGAACACGGTCAAAGATGAGTGTGTGAATAGTGCAAAAGTCAAACCGTGTCATCTATTTTGAAAGGGAGGAAGTATATGACAGGTTTTCTCGGTGTCAAGATTTTTCCAGCTTTCATGTGTTCTTTTTCTTGCTGCATATCTTCTTGTTGTCGTGTTATATATAATTGACTATTCTTTCAGATGCTTATCTTGTGCCAACTTCTGCTTGTGATTACTTTGCAGGTGCACTCATTAAAATAATTGGTTATGAAGAACTAGCTAATGACTCAATGCATGATTACTCCAGATTACGTAGTCATTGTCAAGAATTTGGATGTTATGTGAGGTTAGATACTTATATGTGTATATTCCATGCTTGCTCCCCCCCCCCCCCTTTAAAAAATACAATTTCATAGAGAGGAAAGGTCAACAATACACATGCATAATCTTGTTTTCTCATCTCCTTTTCTTCATGTTAAAAGATTTGATAACTTATATTATAAGGCAATTATTTGTTAACAACAAAAATAAGTATTCACCAAATACCCCCACTTTTTTCAAAATTCACCAGATATCCCGACCTTTTAAAAAATTCACCAAATTCCTTTTTGTTGACGGACGTTAGTCCTCCGTTAGCGTTTGTTTACAAGTCAACCTAATTAGCCCTAACTCAACCTAATTAACCCTAACTAACCCTAACCCTCTCCCCCCTAACCCACCAGCCCCCCCCCACAATAACCCCAGCCCCCAGTCCCCACCATCCTCAAACAGCCCCCTCCACGCAGCCGCAACCACGCCTCCCCCCTTCGAATCCCGAGCCCACTACCCGAGCCCGCATCAAATCCGGGGCAAACTGAAAAGTAGAAGAAATTCGCCGGCAAACTGATGTTGAATTGACGAGATCGAGTGAGTGAGGGAGGAGGAGGCGCCGGGGAGATCGGGAGAGGGGGGTCTAGTGTTGAACTGACGCGAACTGGTGTTGAACTGACGATTGCAAGGGAGGGGGAGGCGCGAGGGAGGGAGGGGGAGGGGGAGGAGGAGGCACGAGGGAGGTCGAGGGGAGGGGGTCGCCGGGGAGGGCGATCTGCCTAGGGGTTGGTGACTTGGTGGGTCTAGAGTTGGGGTTGGGTGGTGGGGCTGGTGGGTTTAGGGTTGGGGAGTGGGGCTAGGGATGGATTAGGGAGAAGAGAGTTTGGGTTTTAGGGTTTACTTAGGTTTATTTAGGGTTTTTTTAGGGTTAATTAGTTAACAGAGCACTAACATTCGTTAGCCAAAAGCGCATTTTGGGTAATTTTTTTCAAGGTCGGGGGCATCTGGTGAATTTTGAAAAAAGTGGGGGTATTTGGTGAATAAATTTTATTATCAGGGGTATTTGGTGAAATAACCGTTTTTTTAATTGAGGCTTTCTTTGCATGAAGCTAATGATAACCTTGTTTCTATTTTCCTTTATTATTGGTAAGATCTGCGTGTTTAGTTAGTTGCAATTTTGTAGTTTAAGCTATCATGGGATTATTGTCGGTTTATATTATCTTCTTGTTACTGCAGGGCTTTGAGACTTCAGAATGTATTCTGCAATAAGGAAACTTGTGTAAGTGGGTGTCTATTGTTAAAATTAGATAAACTTGATAATATGATGCATGGTAAGGAGAAAATCAAGGAAAGCTATTAATATGTAAGAATGAGAGAAGTATTAGAAATATCATTCTTTTATTAGTTTACAATAGCATTATATAAACGAAATATATAATTCGTTTTTGTAACACACACATTGAGATATTATATATTGAGGGTCTTTGTTTTTCCTCTCTATTTTATTGAGTGAAATTATTGTGTGAGCCTACCTTGCTTCCAACGAAGTGGTATCAGAGCTATTTTATAAAATATGGCATCAAAAAATAATGTCGTAGCTTTCCAGTACCCTAAACTTACGAAAGAAAATTATGACAAGTGGTCACTACGTATGAAAACAATTCTTGGAGCACAAGGTGTCTGGGAGATTGTTGAGAAAGGGTATACAGGACCTGAAGATGAGGCTAAATCAAACAAAACGGAGAAAGAAGCTTTGGATAATGAGAGGAAAAAGGATCAGAATGCACTTACGGTCATCCATCAAGGTTTGGATGATGATATGTTTGAGAAAGTTGCTAATGCAACTAGCTCGAAACAAGCATGGGATACTCTATAAAACTCCTTTGATGGAGTAAGTAGAGTAAAGAAGGTTGACTTCAAACTCAAAGAGGAGAATTTGAAAAACTTGAGATGTAGGAGAAAGAATCCATCTCATATTATTTCACAAGAGTTTTAAACGTTGTGAATCAAATGAAGAGGCTTGGAGAATCGATGGAAAATTCTCGCGTATTAGAAAAAATATTGCGTTTGCTTAATTGTAATTTTAACCATGTAGTTGTTGCTATCGAAGAGTCAAATAAGGACTCGGATTCAATGACAATCGATGAATTAAATGGGTCTCTTCGAGCCCATGAGCAACGAATGCGAGCTAGAATATCCTTTAACAATAAAGGAGTTACATGTGATAAACAAAAGTATCAATCACGTGGTAGATACAGACACCGAGGATGTGGTCGTGGTCAAGGAAGAGGGGGAGATGATCGAAACTCCCAAAATTATTTTAGAGGTGAAAATTCTACCAAATGTTGTGGACATGGTAGAGGAATGAATCAATACCAAAGAAATAATAATAAGGCCAATATTCAATGTTACAAGTGTGATAAATATGGTCATTTTGCATGGGAATGTTATTCTAAGAATGTGCAAGAAGAAACAAATCTTATTAAAGATAAAAAAAAGACGCACAAGAATCAACCATGTTGTTATCTCAAAATAGAAGACAAGAGAGATAATAATTGTACATGGTATTTAGACAATGGAGCGAGTAACCATATGACAGGAGATAAAAGCAAATTTGTTGATTTGGATACAACTATGACTCGTAACATTACTTTTGGAGATGGCTCAAAAGTAAAAATTGAAGGTAAAATTACAATTATGATTGAATTAAAAGATTCAAGTCACAAATTAATTCCAGATGTTTATTATATTTCAAACTTAAGAAGTAATATCTTGAGTGTGGGTAACTCTTAGAAGTCAATGGATGCGAAATTTTAATGGAGGGACAAGAGTTGTGGCTTCGTGATAGAAACTCTAAACCTTATAGCTATAGTTTCTATGATGAAAAATAGAATTTTTATAATTAATTAATCTACAAACAATTGCCCCAATGCGTTTGAAGACGTGTGTTGAAGATCCTTCTTGGAAGTGGCATATGAGATTTGGTCACCTTAATTTTGAAGGGCTTAAAAAGATGGGACACAAGAAAATGGTACGAGGATTACCTCATATTGATCATTAATCAGCTTTGTGAAGCATGTTTACTTGGTAATTATTCGAGAAAACCTTTTCCAAAACAAGCTAATTCTTGTAAAACCACTTGAACTGGTTCACTCAGATATATGTGGACCTATCAAACCTCCATCACTTGGTAAAAGTTCAGATTTTATTCTATTTATTGATGATTATACCACAAAAACATGGGTTTATTTCTTTAAGAATAAATCTGAAGCATTTGACACTTTCAAGAAGTTCAAATCAATGGTTGAAAAAGAAAGTGGTTATGAAATCAAAGCACTAAGAACAGATAGAGGTGGTGAATTCACATCTAATGAATTCAATAAATTTTGTAAGGAACATGGAATTTGCAAACCACTCATTGTTCCAAGAACACCACAACAAAATGGAGTAGCAGAAAGGGAAAATAAAACCATTCTCAAAATGGCTAGATCAATGCTGAAAAATAAGAAGATGCCTAAAAAATTTTAGGCAGAAGCTGTTTCATGTGCAGTCTACTTGTCAAATTGTTCCCCTACAAAGAGCTTAAAGAATGTGACTCCTCGAGTGGATGGAAGCCAAGTGTATCACATCTTCGAATATTTGGTTCCGTTGCTTATGCACAAGTTCCCAAGCAAGTCAGGTTCAAACTTGATGATCGAAGTGAGAAATTACTATTCATTGGATATGATGAAAAGTCTAAGGGCTACAAGTTGTTTAATATAAACACCAATAAGTCAGTAATTAGTAGGGACGTAGAATTTGATGAAGAGCAATATGGGATTGGAGTACGGAAGATGAAGAATCTTATAATTTTCTTCCTTATTTTAAAGATGAAAGTTTGATGCATCACGTTCCCGAGACTCCTCCCACTACTCCAACACAATCTCCTCACATGCCATCATCACATTCGAGTGGAGATTCATCTAGTTCGAGTTAAGGACCAAAGCGATATAGAAGTCTTTATGATCTTTATGAAGTGACAGAAAGGATGGAAGATAATGCTTCGTTATTTTGCTTGTTCACTAATACTGAACCAATGAACTTTGATGAAGTAAAAGAACAAAAAGAATGGATTCAAGCAATTAATGCAGAGATTTATGCCATTGAGAATAATCATACTTGGGAATTGACAAAACTTTCGAAAGATAAGAAGGCAATAAGAGTCAAATGGGTATTCAAAATTAAGAGGAATGACAATCGTGATGTTGAAAGATACAAAGCAAGACTTGTTTGTTGCTAAAGGTTACACGCAAAAGCAGGTAGTTGCGCTCTTGTGCAATTTCAATGGAATATTCATCAAATGGACGTAAAGTTTGTTTTCGTAAAAGGAATTCTAGAAGAAGGTTTACATTGAGCAACCAGAAGGCTATGTTGGCAGCTGAGGACAAGAAAGTAATATACATAGACTGAAAAAAGCTTTATATGGGTTGAAACAAGCACCTCGAGCATGGAATAGTCGACTTGATAAATACTTGCAAGAAAATGGATTTTCAAGGTGCATTCATGAGTACGCACTTTATGTGAAGAAGAAAACCAATGAAGTTTTTTATGTTTGCATCTATGTGGATGACCTTATATTCAAAGGAAGCAGCATTGAAATGTTTAATGAATTCAAGAAAAGCATGAGACATGAATTTGAAATGACATATATGGGACTAATGTCCTATTATTTTTGCATTGAAGTTATACAAAGTGATGATGGAATCTTCATTTCACAAGAAGCATACACAAAAGAAGTATTGAAAAAGTTTAACATGCTAAATGTCAACCATGTGAACACCCCAATGGAGTGTGGGATGAAGTTGTCAAAGAATGATCCTTACGGAGAAAAGGTGAATCCAACTCTTTTTAAGAGTTTGGTGGGAAGTTTGCGATATCTAACATGTACTCGACCAGATATTCTATTTGCAGTAGGGTTGGTTAGTTGTTTCATGGAGAACCCATCGAGTTCCCATTTGAAGGTAGCAAAGAGAATTCTTCGATACTTAAAAGGTACATTAGATCATGGATTGTTATATTGCACTTCACAAGATTCCAAGCTCAAGGGATATTGTGATAGTGATTTCGCTGGATATTGACGACCAAAAGAGTCCAACTAGTTTTGTATTTCTACTAGGAAACAATGTTGTTTCTTGGAGCTCAAAGAAACAACCGATTGTCACATTATCAACATGTGAATCAGAATATATAGCTACAGCTTCATGTGCATGTCATTCCATCCGGTTAAGAAGACTATTGAAAAAACTTCAGTTGCCACAAGCCCACTGAGATCATGACTGATAACAGATCAGCTTTAGCTCTAGCGAAAAATCCAGTCTTTCATGATCGAAGCAAACATATTGACACAAGGTTTCATTTCATACGATAATGCATCGAACACAGAGAAATTGAGTTGAAAATTTGTAAAGTCCTTGTATCAAATTGCCGACATCTTTACAAAATTGCTGAAGTTTGAAAATTTTAATAGGATGCGGAAGTTAATTGGGAAAGTGAGCAAGTGAAGTTTGAGGGGGAGTGTTAAAATTAGATAAACTTGATAATATGATGTATGATAAGGATAAAATCAAGGAAAGCTATTAATATGTGAGAATGAGAGAAGTATTAGGAAAATATCATTAAATTCACAAGAGAGTGTCCAACTTTTACCCATTTTCTTTTATAAGTCTCAACTATAAATTATTCCCTAAAGGTCCTAAGTTTACTATCTTAGTGATTTTCATAGGTCCTGAGTTATTTATAACCGGTTTAGAAGGTAAGATTTTTAAATGTTTGTCATCTTCGAACACTTTCAGGAAGTGACAAAGACCGATCAAATGGGGCCAACGTTTAAAAATCTTACCTTTTAAACCTTTTATAAGTAATTCGAGACTTATAAAAATCACAATATGTAAATTTGGGACCTGCTGGGAATAATTCATAGTTGGGACTTATAAAAGAAAATGGGTAATAGTTGGGCCTTCTCTTGTGAATTTCTCCTTTTATTAGTTTACAATAGCATTATATAAACAAAATATGTAATTCATTTTTGTAACACACACATTGAGAGATTATATATTGAGTGCCTTTGTTTTTCCTCTCTATTTTATTGAGTGAAATTATTGTGTGTGAACCCACCTCGCTTCCAACATCTATCTCATGTTCCTGAAAGCAAAGGACATGTGAATTTGCAACTTGCTTTACTTTGTAAAGAAGGTTTTCCAGAAAAGGTGTTTGTTACCTTTACTATTAAAACAAATGGAGTGAATCTTCACTAGAGATGGCTTAAAATATCTTGATTTCTGTTTCATTCTTCATTGTTGAATTCCAAGCATTATACGTATCTAAGTTTAGTTTTAAATCACAAAAAAAATTGCTGTCAATTTTTTGCTCTCGTAGTCTGGCTTTGCAGCCGAGGGTTGTGTTCCGTATCAGACACCATTGCGATATCGTGCATTTGTATTCATGTGGGAAGACTAGTGGAATCGTCTCAATGTGGTATATAATTCCTTGAAGCACACAAATAAGCTAAACTTAGGTTGGTATTTTGGGAACCCCCAATGGCTTAGTTAGTTTTGAAAGAAGGATAGAGTATGGTCTTTCTAGAAGATGTATGTAAGTGAGTAATAATACTTAACCTTAACCTCTCCATATGTTGGCTATTGATGGGCAAATAATATGGTTTTTGGGTTCCATGTATGAGGCATTAGTGTGCTTATGGCTTTGTTGTGCTCACTTCTCTGGTTCTCTCCTTTGGGTCTTTTCCCTTGCTTGCCCTCGATGAATAAGTGGGGCCTAAATGGATAACAATGGCTCTTGTTCACATGTTATCCTCGCTATGACATGGCATTTTATATATTGAATAGGTTCTTTGCTTCAAGCGGAGAGTCTGGATTGTTCTTTGAATATGATGGAACTGCTGCACGTTCACTCTGCGGGGTTTGTAAGTGTGGAGGAGAAAATATTTGTTAGGTGTAACGCTGCAATGGCAATTATGTGTAGTGTCTTACTGGCACGGAAGGCCTGTCTTTTCTTAGGAATGGTTGTCTCATGATTTGTTGTCGAATTAAGTAACTAATCTAGTGTGTAGTGTCCATGTGAGCTAAGGCATGCTTTTGAGTATACTGTTGGGGTTATTCAGACTTTCAGAGGCATTGGGCTAATTTGTATTTTGTTTTCTGATTATGTTTGAGGACAACTTGTCCTTATTCTTCTGTGTTGATAATTATGGAGACATTTTTTCTTATAACGAAGATTAGATTTCTTATTAATTTACCTAGCAAAGATAGGAAATTAATGCTAATATTTGGAAACTAACACAAGTTTCATGCTCTATTATTCAATTTTCTTTCTCTAAGTTTATTTTAAGGGTTAGTAGGGGGCTTGAGTCTTTGAGAAGTTTTTTTGTGGCCATCAATTATTTGATTTCTTCATATCACTTACTGATCATTATAATCTGTTTCAGCTTTTGTTAGCAAACAGCAAGTTGCAAGATTTACTTCTCAGGAGGATTTCCTCCGACAAGCACGTAAGTCCCTTTATCTTTAAGTAACTCCATACTGGTCTGCTGGACAAAATTGCAATTACTCTTACTTCCTCCGTTTCATTTTACTTGCTACACTTCTCAATTTACGGACTCCTAGGCAATTTTTGGAGAAGAGAGAGGTATAGAGTAAAAAGAAAAGGGACCCATGTGAGAGGAGAGAGGTAGAGAGAGTTTATTGCCCAAAACGGAAGTGTAGCAAGTAATGTGAAACTTCCTATAATGGAAAGTGTAGTGAGTATTATGAAACGGAGGAAGTATAATTTATTGGGACAAATTCCCCCATTGGAATGTGGAATCTGAATTGTGCAACTTTGCAAGTATAGAATACAGTATTGGGAGTTTCTGTCCCTATTTTGAGGATATTTAATTAATTGAGGTCATAATGGCGTGTGCATGGAATTAAAACTCTCCCGTTCCGTTACAGAACGGCCGTTTTGTAACGGATTTTGGATTTGCCGTTCCGCGAAATCCCGTTACGGAACGCCATAATTAAATTCACGTACTTCTCGCCGCGTTGTCCGTTCCGTAACGCGAACTCGCCGCGTTAGAACGATTTTATCCCCGTTACATCCGTTCTTTTCAAACATTGGCCAAATTTTTTTAATGATTTAATTATATAGTTGAGGATACATGATATTCTATTAGATTTGATTATATTATGTTCTAATAATGCTTCATAAACTAAAAAAATGCAAATAAGGTTAAAAAATATTCATGTGAATTTTTTGAAAAAATTCACGCCGCGTCGACCGCGAAACGTTCTATTTCGCCGTTACAAGCCGTTCCCGCGACAACGCGACCGTTCCCGCGAACGCGAGCGCGAGCGCGTTTTTTTTCCCTGGGCGTGTGTACTTATTTGTTTTTGAGTGGGTAAAAAGAAGATGGTAAAAGAGGAATACAGGGGCCTAATACGTATGTCTACACTATTACAGCCTATATTATGGAGTATGTACTGCCTTTCTCAAAATTGTAATTTTATTCAGAGAGTTTCCTTGAGAGTTATGCAACTTTAGGCTCCTTTGAGAACTTCGGAAGAAGTTCCTGTACTTGCTAAAGAATGCTCATTTGCCTTGGTACTTGTCTTTACTTTCAACAATTCCGAGATTGGTTGAGTGTGTATATGTAGATTCTGCACTATTGCAGTTACAAAGAAAGGTTTCATGTGCTGTTATCACTTGATAGATCACTATGAACATTTGTTCATGGACCATTTTTCTGCAATTTCTCAATGTGCTTTTAGAAGGCCTTTTCTTTTCTTCTTCTTTTGGTCTTGTAAGTAGTAACTTCCAGATCTAGATATTTATCTAGGAAGCTCAAAATAAATCCTGGATCATTAGAGAGATTTATGCTTCTTGTGGAATTCGATGATTGTGTTATGCTGTTTGATAAATAATTTGATTCCTCTAATCTCCATTGCACTACCCAGTCAAAAGACAGATGATCAAGAGATGGATCCGTTTCACATAGCAAAATAGATAAAGAGAAGTGTGCATGGAAGTGCCACTATTTGACTGATAGTGGCTTTTGTACTTCTAATGTAAATGAAATGACCCATGTGCTTTCTAAGAGTATGTCATGTGCTGTTGCAGCTTGATGGTTTATGCTTGATACTGAACCAGAACAGAGAAACAATAACATCTCTGGAATTTGTAAACTGCAAAATTTCATTGGCTTTTTTGGAGGCTATTTGTTGTGCACTGGATATGGAAGGTACACAAGCACATAAGGTGAAGAACTTTTCCGTGAAAGCGTCAAGAGTTTTAGAAGCAAATCCAACTTCTTTGCCGCTAAAGCTCGTTTCCTTTCTTTCTTCAAGGTATTTTCTTTACCTTATTGAGGTCATAATGGCTATTTGCAGTTACATTGCAAATGGGGTCTTGAAGTTAGTTGTTTAAGGTTGGAGTAGTATTTGTTGTCTTCAAAGAGATCCAGATGTGTACCGCAATTTCATTTTAATAGGAATTAGCAAGCATGAGCCAATGAATATTGATTACATGCTGTTACTTCTCAATTTTCCTTCCTCTTGTATGAAATTTGCTCTTTGTCTGGCTCCTTGTCTAGCAGATCACTGGAGTCATTAAGCTTTTGTGAAGACCATATTGGGAGAAATTTTGCAAAATTGACTCTTATGGCGCTTCTCGATGCTTCATCTGCTCTTTCCACCCTTGAGTTGTCAGATAATAATGTGAGAACTTTTGCGGTTTTGCCATTCTCAATATTTAGATTCATCTGTGCTTCTTAACCAGAACTCCAGAAGTACCTAGTTTTGGGAACATCTTACGATTAAATCAATGCTCTCTTTGCTGTGAAGTTGATTTTTATATGTAATTGAAATTCTTTTTTTGGAAAAAATAAAATTACTGCAGATATCAGGTTGGCTTTCTGATTTTCATTGTAACTCTTCCCATCAAGCCTTGTCGTCTTACAACACAACCAAGTCTTTGCAGTCATTACGTGTGCTTAATCTAAGGTAATAATGCAGCACTGTGCTATAAATTCTTAGGCATATTTAGTAATGTGTAAGGTGCTTGGATATGATGTGATACAATTGATTATGCAATACTCACTTTGTATTTTTTTAGTTTGCTCACTTGGAATTCACTATTTGTAATTAGAGATAATCTTCTATACTCTTCTCAATATATAAGAAAAAATAATGTTATATGGGGTCTTGTTTAATTCGTCTCAATGAGTACTTTATTAATATTGAATCGTTATAGTTTTTACTAATATGAAATAAATAAATAAAAACATAGGGTCAAAGAAGTGCATTGGCAAACATGCACACTCAAAACAGGCAAACGAAAAAATGTAGAGGGATAACTATATGACGGATTAAAATTAGTTTAAACCATTTTCTGGGCTTTGTCATAGTCGACATTATATATGGCATTGCCACTTGTGAGACTGCATTTCTATCAATTTTAAATATCGCATTTTATATATAAATTTGATTTGAGGGAACGGAGAGGGGCAATTCCCAAATAGTTAAAGAGTGCCTTCTTACGAGATATGGGTGTATATAGTTACATGTGCTGTGGGCTCAATATACTTATGTAGGTCCAACAATTGGTTAGATTCTTGCTAACCCAGGACTTGGATTACACATCCCATCTTTTTGCCTATTTTGTTAGTTTTTAAATGATTATGGCTTATTGGTATCAAGGAAGGTTGAGAATTTGGCAATCTCCATTCTTTCCATTCACTATATTCCATGTTATAATTTAATTCTATTGAGATTTGGGTTTGACCTCGACTGGCTTTGCAAGATGTAAGATCATACTTGGACAGGGAATGAGATGAAACATGAACAATATACTCAAGGGACGGATTTATCCATTATACATGTCTCCCCCCCCCCCCACCTTCCTCTCTCTCTCTCCAAATTCAATGTTTTTTTCAAACGGTTCTATCTAGCTCAATCTGCTGCTTTTTCTACTCCAATTTGCTTCAATTCCCATCTAACCATTTTGGTAGAGAGGTAGCCTCTTTTAGCTTCAAATTTGCACATAAAATGATGTGATGGGAAGTGGAGGCTTATGTGTAGTCCTGCCATGTATGTCAGTTGGATAAAACTGAGAAACGCAAGGAGGCGGGTCTTTTGCAACCTTTATCTGTTGCGGAGAAACCATGGTGTCGGTTTCTATGGATTTCATATCTGGTTTCCTCGAAGTGAATGGACAGCGATCGATCATGGTTGTGGTAGATCGTTCCTCGAAGTATGTTGTGTTTATTCCAGCTCCTAATGCATGTTCGGCCGAGGAGGCAGCGAAGCTTTTCCTAGGCTATGTGGTGAAGTACTTCGGACTTCCAAGTGACATCGTTAGCGATCGAGACACCAGGTTCACCGGAAGGTTTTGGGTGGCGCTATTGAACATGATGGGCTCCTAACTGAAATTCTCAACTTCGAATCATCCTCAAAACGGATGGTCAAACGGAGCGTATTAATGCCTTGTTGGAAGAGTACTTGCGGTATTATGTGACAGCTTCGTAGGAAAATTGGTTAGAACTCTTAGATATTGCTCAGTTTTGTTATAACTTGCATAAGAGTTCATCTACGGGGTTAGTCCTTTTGAGTTGGCAATGGGGTGGCAGCCTCTAACCGCACATGAGATAATAAAGCAGAGCAAAGTTGTGGGTTGTCCAGCCGCACATCGCTTTGCTAGCAGCCATCAAGAGTTGATGGAAGAGGCAAGGGATAGCCTTGAGAAGGCAGCCCGCCGCATGAAGAAGTATGCGGACAAAGGTAGGAGGCCTTTGGAATTTAGTGTTGGGGACAAAGTGTTGTTGAAACTTACACCCCAAATCTGGAAAAAGATAAGCACCAAGATCTACCTTGGTTGAGTCAAGGTGGAGTGTGCGTCGTGAGGCACATTGAGTGTGGTCCTGGATATATCCTAAGAGGATGGCCTATGATGGGGGTTGACTGAGTTGCAAGGTCTAAGGTGTGGCTCATGCGCGGGAGCATGAGGCCTTGCCTTAGAGTGTTGGGCGCATGGCATGGGGGTGCTGGAAGCTTGGTCATCGTCGTCCGCTGGATTTTTGGTTAAAACCTGTGGGGAACATTTTAGAATCTCATTTCACTAATTGGCTGTTGGAGGGATTCTCATCGATATAGAAGTTCTATTATGATTTAACGTTTTTTCTGGACTAGAGTAACAATGCTAAACATGAAATTATTTGACAAGAAACTAACTAATGACATAGTTTTTACTTGATTACAAATTCTCTCTTAGAAGCTGCAATTTTGCTGATATCATCATGCAAAAGTAGCTTACCAAAAAGTTGAAAGAAGTATAATCGTAATTAGATTTCTTAGCTTTGATTCAGTGGAGGAAAAAGAAGCTTTTGAGTCCCTATGTGAAACTTCTATAGTGAAGTTGCATTCTGAGGCTCTGAGCTAGTGTAAAATGTCAATCGGCTATTTTAATTACTTTCATAAACTTCATGTTTGCAAAGATCTGAGTGACGGATTATGAATATTGTTATAGCTCTATTAGGTTTTTGTCTGCATGGTAGCTTCTTTGTCAAATTTATTTGCTTGTTAGAATGTTGATATTATAGAAGAACTATCTTCGTCTGTTCTTATATCTTTTATATCAGCCTCCCTTTTCTACATAAGGTACTTGTTGAAGTTGTTTAATGAAGATATATCTCTGATTTCAGGGGCAATAATTTGCAGAGAAGTGACATGGAAGACCTTAGATCTGCTCTTACCCATATGCCTGTTTTGGAGACCCTGGATTTAGCAGACAATTCTTTTGAGGATGATGGAATCAAGTGAGTTTATTGACTATACCAGCTTGTTTCGATAACAGCTATAGTTTATAAAATTACTCTTGAACATTGCAGGTGTTTAATACCCTATATCGCGAAGTCTTCTGAGCACTTTTCCCTTACTACTCTTAATTTGAAGAACTGTAAGCTGTCCAGTACTGGAGTAACTGAACTACTGGAAGTACTTTTAGCAATAAAATGCCCCCTAACATCTCTTTCCCTGGCAGATAATGATCTTGGAAGGTTTGTCGTGATTTGATTGTACTATATTTATACTTTTCCTTAAAATCTATCCCCTAATCTTACTAGTTGCTTGTATGTTAATGCTGATTGATGTTCACCTTTTTAAAAGTCAAATAGCACCATTACTTGGAGACTTTATGCACACGTCTATAAGGTCACTCGATATAAGAGACATTGGCCTAGGCTCGTCTGGTTTCTTAGAACTTCGAATTCATATGCCAGAGGTGGTGAAGCTTATCAGCATTAACATTAGGTACTTCTTGGATCTTTTCTTTTGTAACATTTTTCCACAAAATTTTAGCAATTTGAAGATTGAAGTATATACAATTTTTCAGTGAGAATCGTGGCGGGATCCAAGCTGCGGAATTTCTGGAAGAACTTATCTCTAGGGCTTCAGAACTTGTGGATGTGCAAGCAGGATACAATTTAATGCCCCCAGAATCCTTGAATATCATATGCTCTTCCCTTAAGGTTTCTCAAGGTAAGCATCAGTAGTGAATATCCCTCGAGTAGAGATCAGACTACTTGGAGGAAAATCACAGGGTCAGGATGACAGTAAGATTTTGGAGAAATACTTGTAGAAAGTCTTAGATCCTGACTTTTCCTCACCCGTGTCAGGCGGCAAATGTCTAGCATCCTGGAATGGTTCCCCCTGACGTCACTAAAATAGATTTAATAGCTGCTCGATTTGGTTGAAGCACACCAAATCTATGTTACCCGTGTCGGATCCTCAACACTTTGACACGGACATAAATGGACACTTGACACTTTATTTTGGACCAAAAGTCAAGAAAATTTTCTTAAAACAATAGTCTAATTCGTGGACAAGCAACCGTGTCTAATATGAGTACCTCAGTCCGAGTAACATAGCACTAAATAAACATCTTGTACTCTCTTTAATTGCATTTTGCAAACTATAGCTGCAGCATCTTTTTTTTTCTTTTTCAAGGCAGCATCATCTTTGGTTTTGGAAATGATTAATATCTTTATTTTTTTCTGTAACACATGATTTCTACATAAAGTCCTTATTCCTTTATGCTATGATCTTCCACGTCAGCCTATTCTCAGCAACTTTATCAAGTGACTACCTTGGAATAGTTCCTTTTAGGCCTACGTACGTTCTAATTTCTGTTATTAAATGGCAAAGGCTACCCTTGCTACAGAGAAGTAGCAAGTACCAGTGCTTTCTATAAAGTTATTCAACATGCATGAGTTATTTACTAAACTGCTCGTATTAGGTTTAGTTCTTATATGAACTTAAAACTTCTTTGAATCAGGGAAACTTCATTGTATTGATCTTACGGGAAATCAAAAGCTCTCGCAGACTGATCATGTCTCGAAGCTTTCTGAATTTCAACACAATGGTGAACCGATAGTGCTGATCTCAACCTCGCCTTCCCAGGAGACACTATATGATGATGATCCATAGAGCAGTGGCATGTGTAAGGTGTACGATCACAGCTTACTATCATAGCCATAAGAAGACTTGCCTTTTTTTTCTCTCTCTCTCTCTTTACTTTCATGAATGTCATCCATAGGATTTTTCCCTGTAGTGTCACTTCATCATTTAATAGAAAGTGCAACCAACATGTGGAGGTTGGAGGTGAAGGGGGCTCCAATCATTTGATATAGACTGCATTCATCTAAAACTTGAAATTGTGCTAAGTTTTCTTTGGCACTTTATTTGGCACTTTATTTGGATATATTATCAAGGGGTTTAACTTCGTTTTTTTCTGTCTGTGGCAGGGTCGCGAGGCAGAAACGGATTGAGCAATGTACAGTGTGTTTGGTTCGTTTTTAGTAAAGGAAAGGAAGAGAAGAGAGAGGAAGGGAAGAGAAAAGAAAAGAATGGAAGAGAGAGGAAAAAAAAACCTTAATTTTCCATGTTTGGTATAAATTTTCTCTTTCTTTCCAAATTCCCCCACTTTGGGGAGGAAAGGAAAGTGAAATTTTATTAAGGAGTCTTTCCTTCCAATTCCTTCTATTTCCTTTCACTTAATTTTTTTTTTTTAATGAACCAAATATTGGAAAGTAACAAATTTCCTTTCACTTCCTTCTTTTCCTTCCAAATCCTTTTTACCAAACAAGGTGGTAGTAATTGTTGTACCATAACTTTCAAAATTAAACGTTGGCTAGGTTTGATATTTCTCTCAAAAAATAGCTAGATTATCTTTCGGTTTCGATTTTAATTGTAATGATGTAGTCTCAATCGCTAATTATTGACTGCTAAGTTTACTTTTGAAAAAGGATTACTGTGAGACTGTGATTTCACAAACTAAGTGGCAATGGCAATAGTTTTGGGCGATGTGATTTGATCTTTTATACCTAAAGCAGTATCGGGGAAAAAGTAGCTTTGTTAACAAGCCCACTTTCTTCAAGTTGTTCACTCGTAGTGTCCCCATTTTGCACCAAATGTCAGCCATTAAAGCTGGTGTTGCGCCCCTGTGGCCTATGGACCATGCCTGGACTGCATTTTGCAAACATAGGCATGGGAGTCGGGACGTCATTGCATGACGACCTGGTGGCCGATTACTGGCTGATATGGTCAGTCTGTGATTGTAACTAAACAATGTAGGTATATAGTATACTTTATTACCACAAGTTGCGTTTGGCGTATTGGTAAGGAAAGAACCTTCCAACTTCAAGGTTGGGGGTTTGATCTTCACTAAGGACATTTTGAGAGAACGGTATGAAGTTTTGGTCTGACAAGGCCCTTCATCTTACCATTGGGTCTCTAGTGGCGGCTTAAAAAAAAAAAGATACCGTATACTTTGATGTTTTATAGTAGTACTTTAATTTTACCTATTTCATTTTGATTATATTTTGTTACTAATATAGACAAACAAATATTAATGTGTTTTTCCTGTCAAAAATAATAATGTGCTTTTTAAATTATCAAATTTTAAGGGTGTAAGTTGCGATCAGCAAGCATGAAAATTCAAAATAAATTTATTTTGGGAAAAAAAAATGGAGTGGAGTAGCTTATACCATTTCGTTACGTATACTGCTTAGTCCAGCTTATTGCACACTTGCACGGTTGCGCCTAATGGACAAATTAGGTGATGCCAATCTTTTCAAACACAAGAAAACAAGACATGATTTATCTTTTCCTGGTACCATAGATGTGGAGGCATGGAGCTCAAAAATTTGATAGAGATGTGATGAGTAAAGCTAAACTGAATATGGGAACCCTGACCAAGTTGGGAATGTTTTGGTAAAGGAAATGATTATATTACTAGCTCAACACCCCATTAATTAGTTTTTACGAAATTAATATTAAAAAATTTTAGAATATTTAAGGAAAAGAAGATACTTCCTCCGTAACAAAATAGATATTACACTTTGAAAAATGCACTATTCACCTATTACATTTGACCATGCATTTTTTAGGTTTTAGATAAAATTAACCGTTGCTATATGATATGTTGTTGGATCTGTCTGAATGTTTACTTTCATAATATTAACTTCTTATAAGTTTTACTAATACACAATTAAGGTTATCAATGGTCAAGGTACTATATAGACAAGCGTAAAAGTCAAAGTTTAATATCTATTTTGTTAAGCAGAAAGTAATTTTATTAGAACGGTGCTATTTTAATGAATTTACTACTATCTTGCCACTTAAACTAAGGGTTATAAAGAACTTTTGAAAGAATAAATGTCGTGCTTATCTCATTTTGCCTAAAAAAAAACTTTAATATTTCTTTCTACCATCCTTTTCAACTAATATGTCCAAATATCTCTATTTTTTTATCTATAATTATTTATGTTTTGTCATTATTAATCCTTATTTGTTTTCCTTTTTTAGAGCATTGTAACTAATTATTGGTTTCTTTCCCGCATCTAGTAGGAGTTAAAGTTTGGGTTCTTTCTCTCTTTACTTGTGGGAGTTTAAAGTTGGTATTCACAGTTATTTCAAAAGATATCCTTCAATTAATTTTTACTATACAAGTTTGTAATATGTGTCGGATTCTTGCCTGCAGTCTACACAATGAAAGAAAGAGTTTCAATACGAGACTATTGATGACATATTTTCTTACCCCAATTCCTTTTAAACTATTTTTCAAACTTAAACTTTTAAGGTTTTTTACTTATCACCTTATGATGTCAATTTTTCACTGAACAAAAGGTACGAAAGTAACAAGTGAATTATAAAATTTATGAATAATAACATATTTATGTTTTATTGTATCTGACCCACCCGAAAAATCATGTGAGTCAAAATACTAGTACTTCCTCCGTTTCAATTTAGTTGTGACACTTTTAAAATCACGGACTTCTAGGTAATTTTTTGAAGAGGAGAGAGATAGAGAAAGAAAATAAAAGGGTCTCATGTGATAGGAGAGAGATAGAGAGAAGTTATTTCCCAATATAAAAGTGTCACACCTAAATTAAAATTTTCTAAAATAGAAAGTGTCACAACTTACAACTAAGGGCCTGTTCTCCCCAGCTTATTTTCAGTTCAGTTCAGTTCAATTCAATTCAGTTCAGTTTAGATCAGTTCAGTTCAGCTCTTGACAATACTTTTACTCTCACATATCACTATTCATTTCAGTTCAGTTCAATTCAGTTCAATTCAGTTCAGTTCAATTCAGTTCAGTTCAGTTCAGTTCAATTCAGTTCAATTCAGTTCAGTTCAATTCAGTTCAGTTCAGTTCAATTCAAACCAGTTCAATTCAAATCAGTTCAGTTCAGTTCAGTTGTTTTATGTCGAAGAGAACAGGCCCTAAATTGAGACGGAGGAAGTAGATAATTTTATGAGGATACGTGTCATACCCCTTTGTGCTTGATCCGTGCCAACACCCTTAATCATCCAGATTCCAGCCTGTAAAGTTCTAGATAATAGTACAGTAATCCATATTATAATTCCCAATCAATTGAATAGTATGAGTGTACGAGTATAACAGCAGAAGATAATAGTCTTAATTAGCATGGCAAAACTTAACAAGAAACATGATTAAACAAAAAGTTAAAGTGGACAAACTTTTTCTTAAGTATTGTCCAAAAGAATGGGTGGTTGGGTTGGCTTTGTCATCAAGTTAATCTCTTATTCTTGTTTGGCTGTGTGTCATTCACGCCCTGTTTACCAATTTTTGACTCTTATTCTCTATATTTAGTTAGTTACATTTTATATGCATGATGATACCTCTTTGATAGACCCGTTGACAATCAAACTTTTGGTAGTTTAATCTTTTAGCACCAAAAGAGAACAAACTTCGGTTGTTTGGAATTTTTGGTAAGATGTATAATCAATCCGACTTAATTATATGTGAAGAAACCTAAACGAAGTAGAATAATCTAGGAGTACAATGAATCCATTATTGTACTGACAGTCCAGAAATATATTCACATAAAAGTACTATTCTGATACAAATCAAAGCCTAAAGGAAAAAAGATCACTAATTAGCAAACCGTTCCCTGCCGAACAAAAGAGGGTGGCTCATATTTTCAGAAGAAAAGAAACCATGATTACTCAGTTTTTTTTTTGTATAGAAAATTTCTTTCATTATATTTTTGGCATCTTTAAATGTACAAATATATATTTTTGGATGTTCAACAATATTATAGATGGAAAACCATTATGGATGTGAAAATGTACTTTTTGGATGTACAGGAAATCATAGATGTACAAAATATAATACGGATATACTAATGAATTTAAGAGGCAAAAACCATTATGGATATGCAAATATAGTTTTTGAACGTAAAAAATATAATATGGATGTACTGCATAATTTTTTGGTTGTAATTCATGTAAGGCGCAAAAACCATAAAGGATGTGCAAATATAGATTATAGATGTACAAGATAGATTTTTGATGTACAAAAAGTATAGCATAAAATTTGCTCTCGCTCCACCACCCATTGCGTGTACGATTATAATCCCCATCCCTGCCAAACCTAGACCCATCTCTGCCCCACTTGGGCGGGGATGAGACGGGTCTCCTACTTAATTCGCCCCACTGCCATCCTCAGTTGCATTCAAAATTGTGCGAGGAAAGGCATTAAATTTGGTCCATCAAGATGTCACCCAAGAAGCTGGAGTTAGGAGGTGAATAAAACGAGAAAAATACTCCTTTAATATATTAAAGGAAAAATTGATTTAATCAGTCCCAATTATGGATGTCCTGATAAAAACAGTCTCAACTATCGTTTTTTATTGTTCAGTTCTAACTTTAGGGGGTCCTTTACGCACATGAAAAAAATAAACCCCTCATTTTCCTTTTTCTTTTCAAATTTAACATTTAACTGCTCTTTCTGTCTCTCACCTTCCTCCTTCCTCCTTCCTCCCCTGCCACTCTCATCCCTTGCCTCTCCCCTGTCACCCCTCATCCTGCAATCCAATTTTTCTCATTCACACCTCACAAACCTAGCAAACTAGAAGACAGATAAAGATAAAACAAAAAAAAACTAGTAATAAAACTTTTCCTTTATCTCTTTCTCTCTCTTATCAACTACGTGACCTTTGGCTATCAATGAGAGCCGAATTTAACAATTAATTTAATTTTTCCCTTTTCTTCATTCAACACACAACAATTATTTATCAGTGTTCTTCACTTTCAATAACACCAACCCTTCTCTTTCCTCCATCTTTTTTACCAGATTTCATCTGATTTCATTTTGCTTCTTGTTCAGTACAGTTCAAGTATTAATGGCGTCCATGTCTAATTCTCTGTCACTCAAACATGGCTTCTATATATATTCATCTTCTCATTCTTAATTTTCCCTCACTAACCTCCATTGTAATCCTTCGCTCGTCGCTTCCAGAACCTTCCATCAGACTCGGAGTTTCTCTATTACCGCTTCCAGTTTCGCCAATGATAATCGAGATCATTAACTCTTGTTTTTATGTTTTTAGATTGTATTATTTTGAATGATTTTGAAAAGTAGGTATGTGATTGTTGGAGGGGGAACTTTGATTGATTTTGAAAAGTAGGTATGTGATTGTTGGAGGGGGGAACTTTGATTAATTAGGCATATGCATTGAAGAGTAGAACAAAAAAACTGAAGGGTAGCAAAAGAGGGGGTTAGGTGTTTCGGGGTGGCAGGGGAGCGTTTTTGAGTGGCAGGAAAAGGGTAGTCAAGTAATCTTAGGGATGGCAATTAGGCGGGGTGGGTGCAGAAGATGGTACCTCCACACCCGCACCCGCATAAAATTCCAATCCTCATCCCTGCCCCACCACGCCCATTGCGGGGGGAAATTCCAGACCCATCCCCGCCCCACCAGGTACGTATTTATACTCATCCCCGTCCCACCATCCGCATGAGTACTCGCACCCGCGTCGTACCCACTTCATCCCCACCCCCCACCACCCGCATGGGTATCCACACCCACTTTGTAGCTACGTCATACCCACATATTTATATTTTGCAAGATACAATTATTAATAATATAAGTATATAAATAGAATTTTAATCATATATATGAGGGGCGGGCAGGGATGGGGTGGAGATAGCATAAATCCATACCCTCTCCACCACCCATTGCGAGTAGGATTTTAATCCCCATCCTCTCCCCATCCCCGCCAAACCTAGACCCACCCATGCCCTACTTGGGCGGGGATGAGGTGGATCCCCTACTTGACCCTCCGCACTGCCATCCTTAGTCAAGTTGTAGGGGACGAATAGGGGAGGGGGTTGTTTTGGGGTGGCAAGGCAGAGGGGAAGGTTGTGGGGCTAGCAAAGGAGGGCGCAAGGAAGAAGGAATGAGTATAGAAGAAGAGGAGGAAGAGGACGAAGGAATGAGTAGAGAAGAAGAGGAGGAACCTGATGAATGTTGTGCCGCCATGGGAAGAGAATTGCAAAGTCAGAGTTTTTGGGAGTTTTCGCAGTAGGTAGGTAAAAGGAGAATGTGTTTGGGGAAAAAATCTGGGTTTTATTAACTAAAAAAAGTCACGTGGAGGCACGTGACTAGTGTTTACATGCATTAGCAAGTTGGTAACCTGCTAGGTCCACGCGTGTAAAGTATCCCCAAAAGTTGGGACTGAACAATAGATAACGAAAGTTGGTGAAGATGTTCTGAGACTTGTTACCAAATTTTGGGAGTAATTGAAAGGTAAAAAGTATGTTAGGCACTTTATGATGAATGTGTCATGTGTATAACATGTCATATCATAACTTATTGATTGTGTAATAAGATCCCACGTGTGTGGATATGTGTAGCTGTTTCATGTGATTATAGAACTCTTTCATGTCATTATTGGCGTATTTGATATTATTTTAAAGTTATCTCGTGTCATTTTTTAAAATTTGTTTTATTACATTTATAAAATTCTTTCATATCATTATTAGTGACTTATATGTCATTTTTCAGCAAACTCGTATCATTGAGGGGTTGGTTCATGTTATTTTCCCCTATTTCAATATCATTTTTCAACTCTTTATATATCTTATTATCACTACTCAAAAATATATCTGTGAGAGAAATGATGCCATTAGCACTCCACTTTTACGACAATTTTTAGCATACTTATATCATTTCCCCCTATTTCATTATTATTTTCAACTCTTTTTATATCTTATTATTATTACACATTTTTATGTTGTTTTTTAGCAACCTAGAATTGTTTCCCCCTAGTTTGTTATCATTTTCAAATTCTTTATATATCTTATCATCATTACACAAAACGATATCATTTATAAGATAAATGATATCATTATTAGGTATAGGCATTTTTATGTCATTTTGCAAGCAAACTTATATGATTATTATTATCTCTTTCTCTCTCCCCCAGCCTCAAAACCTAACATCCGTGGATTCATTGCCCCCATCCACCACTCCACCTCCACCACTGCATTGCTACCAGCGTACCTCCACCACCCCACTGTGTAATCCCCCACATTTTTAAAGGATTTTCATAAATATATTAAGTTATTTATGTAATTATATTTAAATCCAAATGAGTTTGGAAAATGATTTGACTTTTAAAAAGGGTTGACTATTTTAAAAGTCAACTAAAAATATTTTTCTTAGCTTAAAAAATTCGTAATATTTTAATTAAGCGTGTTTTAAATAAGAGTTTAATTATTAAAAGCACATTTGAAAAGAAAACTTAATGGAATCGAAAGCCCAAAAGTAATAAAAAGGGAAAGGATAATTTGATGACTAAAGTCCTAATAAGCCCATCTTGTTAGTCATCAAAGTTTAATTATTGAAATTCCTTTTCCTAAGCCCAATAGGATTAGCCTATTTAAATATCCTAAAAACCCAAATATTTTGCCCTACACTTTATTTTCTCTCTCCTCCCTTGCACGTGATTTCGAGCTCTCCCCTTTCTCACTCGACATTTTCTCTCTCCTCTTCCTCTTGAGCGTGAGTTCATATTTTCTCTCAAAAATCGTTTCTTCTTCGCTAAGTAACGTTTCTTGTTGAACAAGAAACGTCACAAAATTTTCTTGAAGCCGAAAAACTGCTGCCGCCGGTCCTTGCTGCTGTCTCAGTCCGGCGCCCCTTCTTCCTCTTATTTTGGTTGTTTTCTTTACTTCTCCTTTAAGATTCCATTAAAGTCTAATTTTTATTGTTATTTTATTACTATTTGCATGATTACGATTTGAGTTATTATTTATTATGAAGAATTTTTTTTCGGTTCTCATATGTATAAAAGAAAAAAATTTCAGATTTATTATTTTTAGTTTTAATCATGAAAGATGTGATTTTTAGGGTTTTAAATCACTAGAAATCGTATATTTAAAGTATGAATATGAATTTTGATTGGAATACGATTTTTATATGCATTTAAAATATTTTCAGAAGGTTTAGAAAATTTTATAGATGCTGGAAATTCAGAAAGTTAATATTTTAAGGTTTTTAATGGTTTTTAATCACTAGAATAGTTGATCTATACTAGGGATTAAAAATAACGAGAGTTTAAATTATAAAAACGATTTTTAAAGAAGTTTAAAAGGGTTTGGGACGTTTTAAAGTTGCTGTATTTTTTTTAGTTCAAGTATTTACTTGATTATTTATTGTTCTAGGCGGAGATTTCATATGTAGGGGACTTTTAGAGCTTAAAAGTGGCCTACCGTTCGTTTATACAAGGTACGTACATAGTCTACGTGCTATATGGTTAGAAACATGCCTTAGGGATGTTTTTATTTATTAGTATCATGTATAGGACCTTGTTGTTCGTATATATGATTTACTGAATTGTTTTACATGTATTTTGCCTATGTGCTACATGTAAACTAAGAATTATGAATATGATTGTTTGTATGGAAGTTTGATGCAACAAATAAGTTCAGTTTGTATTAATTCGTGAGGAATTAATGTAAGTAAGTTGAATCATGTGTTACATAGATTCTGAGTTTATTATTTTCTTATAAGAACCGTGGATCTTATTTGGTAATATAGTTATACCTATATAAAGGTACAGTTTACTGTTGGCTAGGTTCAACAGGCAAGTTAGTAAAGAATAAAAGAAGTTAAATGCTAAGTTGTGAACACTTATTGATTCTAAGATTAAAAAGGAGTTTTGTGATGTTATGTGATTATTAGTTGTGAGTATTATGTGCTTGGTTGGTGTCAACACAAGTATAAAATGAATGCAACGTAAAGTGAAACGAGAATAGGTTATAGACTTTAGACTGGTGCACGTCTAGAGTTGGACACTAAGGGTTGGAGTACATGGGGTAGCCATGGCTTTCCTGGGATTGGATTGATCACACTTTCCTCTTTAGCTCAAAGGTTCCTCGATATCGCAGGTCAATTTGGTTTACGGAGTCATGACCGTATTTCCTATTTCAGTATAGACAACTCGTCCCATAACTATTCCATTTAAAGAAGAAATAAAAGTTAGAGTCTAGTTCAGTAAGAGTCATCTGCAGTTGTTATGTTATTATTATTTTATTCTACAAGTTGTGTTGTAGTATCATGTTAGGATTATTTTGTCTGATATGTAGTACTCAGCTTTGCTGATTACGTGCTTGTCTGTGTTTGTGATCATGGCTTTGCCTATTGATCCTGTGGTGATCCTTCGGGGGAGCAGAGTCAAGAAAGCATTGACATTACAGGTTCGAAGATGCATACCATTGGGGAATCTGGAATGGAGAGGCTTTTGTGACATTAGTAGTATTTAAGTTGTTTCTAGGAATTTATATTTTCAGACTTTAGCTTTAAGTTGGTGTGTTTCAGTTCAAACATTGTTTGTTCTTATTTCATAAGTTTAATAAAGTTGATTTTGTTTTAATAAGTTTTCCGCTGCAAAATTCTGAGTAAGCCGAAACGTTTTCACACGGGCGATAATGCCTGGGTAATTCTCTAGATTTGTTATAAAAGTATTTTCTAGAAAGAGAGAATTATCGGGGTGTTACACACTGTCACCATCACACACTAACACGACTACTCATCGGAAAAATCAACCCATAACAATGGTGAAATAATCCGGATCATCTTCTTCCTTTTCAACTTATCAAAATAGAGATAAATCTACCATATCCAAACATCACGAAATCATATCTTCCATTTCCATGAACTACAACCAACAACAGCAGCACCACACAACAGCAAAAACTCAACCTTGAGAGAAAAAAGTTGCAATAATGGTGTTCGGTTCAGTATTACCCACGAACATAGCAAGACACTTATTCAGTTTTACCCACGAAGATAGCAATAATGGTGTTTGGTTGGGTTTTCTCGATTAAGGTAATGGAGATAATGATTTTCATGAGAACTAAATAGCAAGGTTTAGACAAGGTAAACCCGATTGCTTTCGAATCAATGAATTTTAAGCATGCATGTACTTCCTCCATTCATATTTGTTCTTTCTACTTTGACTTTTTTCTCTCTGAAAAAGATTTTAAATAAGAATAACAAATAGGAATAGAAGGAGAATGTTTTTTATAGTAATTGTGACATGAACACATGGTTTCGAAAGATAATTATTTCTAAATTTATATGGAAAAGGTGATTGGATGGAAATGAAATATGGAGATCAGAAAAAGAACTTAATTAAGGGGGTGTTTGTTTTGGAAGTTTTAAGAAGGGGAAAGGGAACCAACTCTGATTCCCTTGTATCTTGTTTGGCAAGCCAGCTTAATCTTTCCTTTTCAAACTCCTCTACATTGATCTCCGACCCCCCCGGTAAGGTTTCACCTTACCCCCAAACTCCTCCACGCCTTGACCAACTTAGACCCACCTTGACCAGAATACTCCACCACACCACCACTTGACCCCAACAACACCACCACCACCACCAATAGTTGAGTCCACCACCACAACCTACCCACGACCAACAAGCCACTGCACCAACTGTAATTCCCCATATTTAAAAGATATTTAATTAAATAGTCTTAATCAATGTTGAATTATTAAAGCTATTTAATTTCAGTATTTAAGAGCATAAGGGTATTTTGACCATTTTACCAAAAGAGTGAGTATTTTCACAAAGAAGTATTGTAATCTTTTCAAGAAAGTATGTTAGTAATATTAGTAGGAAGATTATTTTTGGCAATTTCATCATCAAATGTATTTTGGTAATTTGATGAGTAAGGGTATTTTAGTCTTTTATCCACAAAAACCATCACTATAAAAGGGGAAATCCTAGTTTCCTATCATACTAGTAGCCACTTTATTCAAAAAAAAAAAAAGTAAGATGGGTTTCCTTTTCTCTCTCAAACTGTAGTTCTTCCTCAAGTAAGTTCTTCAAATTTTCAAGTTCTAATCTAGTTTTGTTTTTGAAAATTATAGGAGGATCTTGCAAATATCAAAGGGAAGTAAAAAGGTTAATATTTTTCTGAAAATTTTAGGGGTTTTCTTCCTTATTTTCTCTCTCCTTCTCGCCCCTCTTTTAATTTGCTCGTGTTTTTCCAGCCACCCGCGGTGATGGGGCGCTGGCTGGGCACCGGCGAGTGTCGCTTGTCCCACTACTGGCCGATAGTGGTGGCGACGGCTAGGCACGACGAGTGCCGCCCTGCCACTGCCGCGCCGGTGGTGGTGCGAGTGGTGCGAGTGGTGGTGCCGGTGAGTGTAGGTTTTGGGTGGTGGTTTCGAACCACTTGTAAAATTTTTTTTTGTTATTATTTATTAATTAAATTACAGCAATATTTAAGTAATAAATTATTAATTTTTAGGAAGTTTTAAGTATTAATTTATATTGGGTTTTGTCTACGAGTAAAGGTTTTCAAGTTATGACTCAAAAATAGTTTTTGAAGCCTTTTTAATGAAAAATTAGCTTTATTATTATCTTTAAAATGCTGATTTTTATTTATTATGTAATCCCCCACAATTTTAAAGAATTTTCATAAATATATTAAAGTATTTATGTGGTTATATTTAAATCCAAATGAGTTTGGAAAATGATTTGACTTTTAAAAAGGGTTGACTATTTTAAAAGTCAACTAAAAATATTTTTCATAGCTTAATAAAATTTGTAATATTTTAATTAAGCATGTTTTAATAGGAGTTTTAATTATTAAAAGCATATTTGAAAAGAAAGCTTAATGGAATCGAAAGCCCAAAAGTAATAAAAAGGGAAAGGATTATTTGATGACTAAAGTCCTAATAAGCCCATCTTGTTAGTCATCAAAGTTTTAATTATTGAAATCTCTTTTCCTAAGCCCAAAAGGATTAGCCTATTTAAATATCCTAAAAACCCAAATATTTTACCCTACACTCTACTTTCTCTCTCCTCCCTTGCACGTGATTTTTCTTCCCCTCTCACCCGCCGACTTTTTCTCTCTCTTCTTCCCTTTGTGCGTGAGTTTCATATTTTCCTCTCAAAGATTGTTTCTTCTTCGCTAAGTAACGTTTCTTGTTGAATAAGAAACGTCACAAAACCTTGATTGAACCAAGAAGGCTGCCGCCGTCCTCGTGTTGCTGCTGTCACAGCTGCCGGCGCCCTTCCCTCCTCTTGTGTTTGGTTGTTTTTCTTTTCTTCTTCTCTAAGATTCCATTAAAGTATTAGTTTTTATATTATTTTATTGTTTATTAGCATGTTTATGATTTAAATTATTATTTTATATGGAAAATATATTTCGGTTGTCATATATGTAAAAATAATAAATTTCAGATTTATTATTTTCAGTTTTTATTATGAAAGATATAGTTTTTAGGGTTTTTAATCACTAGAAACTATATATTTAAAGTATAAATATGAGTTTTGGTTAGAATATGATTTTATATGTATTAAATATATTTTCAGAAGATTTATAAATTTTATAAGTGCTGGAATTTCAGAAAGTATGTATTTTAAGGGTTTTTAAATGATTTTTAATCACTAGAATAGTTGTACTATACTAGGGATTAAAATTAACGAAAGTTTAATACATAAAAACGATTTTAAAGACGTTTAGACGCTCATTTTCACCCTATTTCATTACTAACAAGCTTAAAATTCTCGAGTCAAGTTATTTAAAAGTTCATGGAACTTTAGTAAGAGGTGTGGGATCTCTTACACAAGGATTAGTAGCCCGTATGATTCCAAGAGGAGGACGGTGCGCGTTCATTGCCAAATAATAATAAAACAAAGTATTTAGTAAGTTCAGTCATGTACTTGTCGCATGTAGAGTCATAAGAAGAGCAAGTAGAAGTTTTTGAGGATTGCATGCATTATTATTCGCACTAGTTTAATTGTGTTATGTACTTAGCGTTGCTGATGTATGTGTTTCTTTGTTTCTTTTGGTTGTTGTTTTTCCTCAATAACCCCGTGATGACCCATTTGGCGAGCAGAACTTAGAGGAGAAGTTTCAAGCCAGGTACAAGTTCTTTGATGTGCATTGGAATCATAAGCATCCGGAGGGGAGTTCTAGTACATGAGTACTTCCTTAATAAAGTTCTTTTGAATTTTATGTTTGACTTTACTTGACCATTGGGGTCAAGGTTTGACTTGTTTTGAAGATGGGACTAGTATGGGATAGTCTCCGAATTTGTAACTCATTTACATACTTTCTTATTTCAATTGTATTAAAGTATTTCCAGTTTATTTTTAAAAGACTTCTGCTGTATCTCTGATTAGCCTTACGTATTATCATGCGTGGCATAACAACTCCCGTAATTTCTCCTAGTTTATTATGTAAGGAGGGGTTGGGGGGGGGGTGTTACACCAACCACCTGACGCTACCGCAACCATTGCGCCAAAGCACTACATGTAATGCCTAGTTACTATATAATTCTAGTAAAAGAACATTACATGCCAATACTAAGATCGAACCAAATATTACATCTTTATTTATTATAAGATAATATAGAGTTTACAGGCTATTACTACCGTATTCCTACTAATAGAAATTCTAGGCGAAAACAAAATAAACCATGATAGTAATACAAGATAACAACACATAGTATATGAATCCTAATATTTTATATTACTCACTCCTGCCTATTCCCATTACTAGTAACTGAAAACAAAATATTTTATAATAGTCAACCCAAAAGGGTCCAGTACATTCCCAATACCATGTAAAAACACTTTGCAGATAATTATATAAAATAATTAGTTATGATTATATAAAATCATTTGTTTGTAGTTTCTCCCGACAAATCTCGGGTGCACACCCCTACAATGACGTACGTCACTCTGGATAATAATATTTTCAAGCCTTTAGCCTCTCCCGACACTTTCGTTTGCACACCCCTGCATTGACGTACATCACTCCGTATATATATAATTCTTTCGTCCAATATAATACCAAAAAGATACCTAATAAATTTCAAAAATGAATTTTGCCAAACCTCATAAGCACCTAATTTCCATTTAAAAACCAATTATTTTTTATGCCAATGCTTCGAAAAATGTCATTGCAACTTGACAAAAGTTACTATGTTATAAGCTGTACAAAAAAAAAAATTCTAAATCATCCTAAAGAACGAAAAAAAGGAAAAGAAAAAGTGAAAATATTTGTTGAATTAATACCTGTTTACTTCACCTCAAACTAATAATGTTAAAAAAAAGTTAAATAAAGTTAATATAGATCCAATTCAGAAAAAATAAGTTCAAATAAGTAAAAAAAATAGTAAACTATACTTACCCCGTTCAACAAATAATGCATTTCCTAAGTTTTCAATGCACTATTTTTACCATTGGTGTTTTTAATTATATATTAGTAAAACCTATACATAAAATGAAAGAAAAAAGAAACAATAGATTACCAGTGAAAATAAGTTCTTTTTAATAAAGAAGTTGAGTTTAATACGATGTTGTTTGGTTAGCGGTACCAAGTAGTATTTCTTAGAATTTTTTTTTTCTTGAAGTTCCAATTCCTAGATAGTGGCAAAAGGTGTTTTGTTTCTTATGGGAAGCAATTGTACTTAAGTTCCCTAGATAACTTTGTTTATTTCGTGAAAAGTAAAACTTTCTACATTTTTGCTAACTAAACAATTTGAATTTATTTTACTTCCTATTTATTTTTATATCCGCCAAATAACACCTAAATAAGGGCCTGTTCTCTTCGGCATAAAATAGTTGAACTGAACTTATTGAAGCTGAACTGAACTGAACTTATTGGAGCTGAACTGAACTGAACTGAACTGAACTGATCTGAACTGAACTTATTGGAGCTGAACTGAACTTATTGGAGCTGAACTGAACTGAACTGATTGGAGTTGAACTGAACTGAACTGAACTTATTGGAGCTGAATTGAACTGAACTGAACTGAAAATAAGTTGAGGAAAACAGGCCCTAAGTTGAGTAAGAAAGAGGTGGACGATGTTTTTTAAAAAAAAACCATAGTGAAACAATTACTAGTTTTTCTTCCCCAAAAATGAAAGCGAATTTGTTTTTGGTTTGAAAAAAAAAACACCGGCTGAAAGTTTCTGGGAGTCTAATCTGATTCTCAATTCTCATATTCTGAGTGCTCAGTACTCACTACCCATTTTAGATTCTCCTCGTCGATGCCCTTAAAGCCTTACTCACTTTCTCTCTCCTCCCACCCGCATCGATCTAGCCACTTACCAATTACCATTACCACCAAATTAACTTCAACTTCAACCCATTTTCATCCTCTCTTTCTCTCTCCTCCAATCAACAACAACACCAAACTTCACTTTCTTCTTCCATTTTCAATTCAACTTTAACTCTTCACTTTTTCTCTCTCTCTCCTCACTTTTTCTCTCTGTCTCTCATAACTCAGATCTGCTCCAACTCACCGGATCTCCTCCTCGAAACCCTAACTATGGAGGAAGCACTTGAATTAGCGCGAGCTAAAGATACCAAAGAAAGAATGGCGGGAGTTGAACGTCTTCACCAACTTCTAGAAGCTTCTCGTCGTCCATTAACGTCTTCTGAAGTTACTTCTCTTGTTGATACTTGCATAGATCTCCTTAAAGATAACAATTTCAGAGTCTCTCAAGGTGGACTTCTTGCTCTCGCTTCTGCCGCTGTTCTTTCCGGTGACCACCTCAAAATTCACTTCAATGCGCTTGTTCCGGCTTCCGTTGAGCGTCTTGGTGATGCTAAACAGCCTGTTCGCGATGCCGCCAGGCGACTCTTGGTCACTCTTATGGAGGTTTTCTTTTCGTCTTCTTATGATTGTTTCCAATGCTCTCTGCTTGCTGTTGTGTGATTTTTTTATTTTTTTTAGGTTGATTGCTGTTTGGATGTTTTGAACATTAGACTTGTTTTTGACTAATTCTAAGGTATTGAATTAGTAAATTAGTAATACGATTTCGTATATTTAAAGTATATGATAAACATTTGAATGATTTTAGTACATAGTACTGCGATTTCTCAACATATGGATGTTTTGAAGATTAGACTTGTTTTTGACTGATTCTTAAGGTATTGAATTAGTAAATTAGTAATACGATTTCGTATATTTTTAGTATATAGTAAATTTTTTGAATGATTTCAGTATATAGTACTGCGCTTTCTCAATATATGGATGTTTTGAAGATTAGACTTCTTTTTGACTGATTCTAAGGTATTGGATTAGTTAACTTGCAATGTGATTTTGTATACTTTTAGTATATAGTTAACACATGAATGATTTGTCGCCATTTAAAATTTACTCATCTTCGTGCTGCTGGTTGATTTTATAATTAATTACGTCAATTCTTTTTGGATGTTTTTGATTAGATTAGTCTTGTTATTTTGGGACTAGTTCTAAGGTACTCGTTTTGTTTCAAATTATAAGGCATTTTAGCTAAAAGTTTTTTTTTCAAAATATAAGGTAAGGCATTTTACATTACCAATATAAAATTAAATGCAACTTTATACTATCAAGATAAGATTATAGGTTATTTTCTATTATCAATACAATATTTAATGTCGATTCTTATTACTTATGCAAATCTAACTAAAACTAACTAAATTCTTAATATGTGTAAAAGTGATTTACATGCCTTATAATTTGAAACGGAGGGAGTATTGAAATAGTACATAAGTGTGGTTCTATTGTATTGGTTTTAAGAGGTATTAGTTTAGGATAATATGACAAAATCATGCGTCAATTGATGTTTTTGATGCTTAGTTATTGCTTAATACTTCCACTTTTAGATTAATATGGGATATGCTTAAGATACTTTTCCTGCAATATATTCTTGGTTACAATAGGTTGTTTTCTACTCTTAGAAATTAAATAAGAAAAGAAGAGGGAAATTGTGGTGACTAATGATTGGTCATACTGATATATAGCTGACTATGTGTATGTTGATGGATTTTAAGTAATTGTTTGAAGGCCTTCTGATTCTTTTACTTTTTCACTGTACTTTTTATTATTGATGGTAGTCCATAAGGCTGGGTGGTGTAGGGAAACCTTACTTTCGTCTCAATTTGGAATGTATATGAAATACGGAAGTCACTGTATACACACTATACAGTACATTTAATCTTCAGTCATCAGTCACTGAATAGACTGCTGGTTCAGTTTCATTTTTTATGTGATGTTTGGTGGCATCTTCTGATCACCGTTGATAGGACAAATATCATATTGATGTGGTTTGCAGGTTTCTTCTCCTACAATTATTGTGGAAAGAGCAGGTTCCTATGCTTGGGAGCACAAAAGCTGGAGAGTTCGGGAAGAATTTGCACGCACAGTCACGTCAGCAATCAATTTGTTTGCATCTACAGAGCTTCCACTACAGAGGGCCATCCTTCCTCCTGTAAGATTGCTGATTGTTGCTTTTTAAGTTAACTATAATGTGTTAATATCTTTCACTTATTATGACTGAAGATGAAATCTTTGGATCCTCTCAGATATTGCATATGTTGAATGACCCCAACCATAGTGTCAGGGAAGCTGCAATGTCCTGCATCGAGGTTGGTGAATGTTTATAATACAACATTCTTTTATTTTTTTGCTCGTCTCTTATAGTAATTTACGTGGTGAATTTTTATAATATAACATTATTTTATTTTCTTACTCATCTCTCATAGTATTTACTATATGTGCATCATCCTATGAATGAAGTCCTTGATGTACTTACTGTGGTTTTAGTAGTTGGAGTAATAGGAAAAAGGATGTAACATCATGTAAGCGTGCTCAGTTGATTTTGGTTGCACTCCCTCATGAACAAAGATCTTGCATTACTTTGTGGGTTTTTCAAATCCTAGAAACCTGTTAAATAGGTTGCTTAGTTTAGGATTCTGTTGGTTAATCTTTTCAAGAGTTACTTTGGTTCTGTGAGGAAATCAGGAAATGTCTATTGGTGGCCTAATTAGTGCCGGGTCTTCGTAGGGATCGATATGCTTTTTGTTCCTATCATAAGTGGTTATCAGATGAAATTTTTTCTACTTCAAAATATTTTTTAAAATTTGAACTTTTCGCTAGATCTCTTTACCATGATTTATGGTAAGACGAGGGTAACTTGCTGTCCTAAAGGGGACGCTTATGGTAGAATTGACCCCTTTAAGATACAAGATGATCTATTATCTAAAATATGACCCCTTTAACTTATAGAATGACCTTTTTAATTTACAAAGTGGCTCTTTTAGTGAACAAAGTGAGGTGGTCTTACTATAAATTTACTGTAAGACAATCTTGCACAAAACCTACTATTATGTTTTATATTTTTTTTGACTAAAATTTGACATAGGAAACTAATTAAGTACTTGACTCAACAGTCAATGCGAACTAGTCGGTCTATCTTGGTTGTGGGTCATATTTTGATGCTCACGCTCATCACTTGACGCTGCCATACCTATGTCAACACAAACTGACGCCGGTGCGGACATGGAATACGGGTCAGACCTGGCAAGTTGAAATGGACGCGACAGTTCTTGGTAGGTCTAGGTGCCCAGGTTACCATCTCTAGTGACCAATGCGAAGTCTTCTTCTGGATTCTTTTTTGCTGTTGCATCTTTTTTTTCCCTTTGGAATCGCATCTTTCTCTTTACCTCTCTCTCTCTGCGTTTCTCTCTCTGAGTATTTAATAGTCAACGGGCAAAAGTAAAGTCGCATGGATGGTTTCAAAATAAAAAATAGTAAAATCACGTGGTAACTAGTGCTCTAAGCCTTGACTCTTCAATTCTTCTCTTTTCTTTTACAGATCACTTCTCTCTTTTATCTTAATAATATTCTTTTATTTTTCTTAAAATATTATAATGATACTTCTATTTTGTTACAGTCACAAATATAGCTTATAATATTTTTTCAACTTGTTATGTTACAATTACCGGGTCGCCAAGTCCAATTTTAAACCTTCCTTTTCCAACGTGCTCCCAAGTCCTTGATTATGAGATATTGTAGGATCCAACACTTGGATCCGTACCCATGTTGACGGTCATACTCGATTCCGAGCATCATAGGGGTCATAAAATTGTGTTTTATAATCTAGATGCGGTTTTCGGTCAAGTTAGCTTTTGTGAATCATTGATATAGGTTGGAATGTACACATGGTTAGGTTATAAAGCTGTATGCACAAAGGCCATCAACATGAGGTCATACTCCTCATTTCAAGTATTAAGTGAGACATCGAATGAAATGATAAAAAATTGACTTCCTCTGAAAGGGAAGAGATACTCTGGCTAGTTTCGGTAAAATGTTGTCACAGATTGGAAAGGTTTGGCGGGCCTCAAGAAGGGAAGTGTGTCAAAGAATGCACACATTCTACTTCTTAATAAATCAAGCATTTTAATTCCTGGGTTGGTTTTGCAAATCTTTGCTAACATATAGTGGTTATGAGGAGTACTATGAAGATTCGAAGTCTCAAAATAAGGGAAGTAGACGAAGAGGTATCTTTGGGGGTTCTCAAAAGTGAAAGTTATGTAAATTCTTATTCAAGGAAAGATTTTCATTTATGTTTCATGAAACTATCTTTTGAGGTTAGTTGAACATATTGGAACATGCTAGGCTATGATGAAAGTTAGCTCAATATATGTAAGTTTTTTTGGACAAGAGAGGGATATATTGAAAGACATCAAGTGGGCACCCATGGAAGGAAAAAATACGTTTGTGTTGACTGTCATATAGTTGGAGAATCGCCGTGTTATTAGTGTAACTGCAGTTGGAACAACTTATGGCTAATGTGGTGTGAATTTATCTCGAAGAATTCACATAGAGAAACTTCTAACATTTTATTTGTTTTTATTTTATTTTATTTTTTTAAGTGTACTTTTGACATCATACGGACAAACCTACCATAATATAATTATGTCATATGTATGGTGGTGATAATTATTCCTTGTGTCCACTTGCAAACCTATACAATTGGTTTTTCCCTAGTTCTAATTGCTTGTGGACGCATTTACAGAAGAGGGCTAAAGCCCTAAAACTCATGCTCTCAAGCTGTCACACATAATTGAGAACATTGTACCCATATGTTTGGTTCTTCTACTTTTGAAATTTGAAGAATTTGGAAATCAGCATGAGTGAAGACCAATGAAATCTCACCCATTATTTTTATAGTTCCTATTTAATTATCATTTTGCATGTTCCATGCTCTGAATCGTGGTTGAATGGTTGGATTTTTGTAGTTGCTATCAGCTGCTTATAATTTCTTTGCATTAATTTAGGTTATATTCTTTTCACCAAAAATAAAACGTTGTAGGAAATAGAAGTTCCAAGAAATGCTAATAATGGCTTTTACATCTACAATAAGTCCTAATAAGTTCATATACGTGAGTTTCCGGTGAAAAGAACACATCCTTAAAGATTAGGTTATATAGAAGTTTAATCAAAATTATAATAGAGTATGGGATATATTAGCTAAGAACTCTATGAGTCAGGAACATGTTTGCTGGAGACCTGAAAACTTGGGATCACTCGTAAGTTAAGAAGCCCAGAAAGAAGTCATGAATTGATTGTTTTGTTTTTCTGTGGAGAGAAGGTATAAGGTCTAACTTTCTTTACCTACCACCAGTATATTCGCACCTCAGCTGTGTAATATAAAAAGATAATATGTGCAATTATGAATATCGGGAAAGAGGAGGGATAGAAACAGGATAAACAAATATGTATTTGGTTAGTCTGACTCTAATAGATAGATCCTTCTCTATCACATGAATAGTAAATGTACCTTCCGAGGGATATATTTTCTAAAGAATCAGGCTAGTGAGACCATATCTCATTTTGTACGAGATCTGTCTGGCTGCTTCTTTCCCATCTTAAATGAATATCTTTCGTTTTCACCTCTTACAGAGTGGCAGTTGCAATTAGAGGTGACGACTCTCTTAGTTGGCTGTTAGTAGTAGCTTATTGATTATTGACTTAAATCAACGAATCATTTTAGCTAGTTGCATAATGCTGAATTGCGCATGGATTTATCAAGATAAGAAAAAAGAATGAACTAAAGTTGTAGAATGCACAATACTTTTCTTTTGAGAACATTGTAGTCAATTCAAATTTGGGATTATCCATCAAGTTCTAGTTTAATGAACTAAACTTAGGCATTCAGATCTACAAGCACCAGAGCGTCATATATTCATGGGCTATGAGAAATGTGGATTTAGGGGAAGCAGTTTTGAATGCTTCCGAAACCAAATAAAAGGTATACAAAAGACAGAAGATATGAATAGTATGATCAGTTGATCTAGGGTTTATGTATATTCTCTGACCCATTCGGTTTTTCTCTAAAATGTTTCCTTGTATGAAAAAAATAATAAATTGTCTTCCTCTCTCCAGGAGATGTATATGCAGATTGGGCCACAGTTTCAAGAGGAACTACAAAGGAATCAACTTCCCTCGTATATGGTAATGTCATTAAAATTGATCTTCGTATCTAATTTTCTCGGAGCAATGTTATTGTGGAATTGATTGTTAAATTTCTAAAGGGGCTCATATGATATTATTCTCTGCCCCTAATTAGATGTAAAGCCTTAGGACATCTACCATGGATCTTTGTTATGATATTTTTGTTTTTGTTTTTGTCATTTACATTCTATTCAATTGGTGCAGGTAAAAGATATAAATTCGAGATTGGAGAGGATTGAACCAAAGCCACGATCTTCTGATGGTGCTTCTTCTGTTAGTAATGTTACTGAACATAAGGTGACAAATCATAATCCTAAGCGGAGCAGTCCTAAAGCCAAGAATTCTTCACGAGAGACATCTCTTTTCGGAGGTTGGCTTGTTTTAGTGTCTTGGTTTTGTATTCTGCGTCTTTCAAATAAAAGTTGCAAATGTGGAAAGCATAGTTCGAAAATGCAGTTTCAGTCCCGATCGCGTTAACGGGTACGGTGATGCGGGATGGGGATGATGCGGTTGTCATACCGCCATATATCGGCTTAGACCATGAGATATCCTTTGAACCCATCTAAAACACGTTTTTTTTACACCTTTACGTTGCAGGTAGTATCAGTTCGTTAGATTTGAAAACCTTTACAACGCAGGCGATACGATATGATCCGGCCTTGTTTTGACACCATGGTGGAAAGCTCTTATTGTTAAATGCGTCTTGACATTTTTTTTCCTTCATAAAGTTTAAACAAGAATTACCTTATCATGGATATTAGACAAGCTTTTCTAGGTGGCTGGATGATGTAACTTTCCAGTTTTCATTTTCATCAGCATCACTACTTTCCATTGATACCTTGATTCTTTTTTTTTTGTGCAGGAGATGGTGATGTTACAGAAAAGGCAGTAGAACCTGTGAAAGTTTACTCAGAAAAGGAGCTTATAAGGGAATTTGAGAAGATTGCTTCAACACTTGTTCCAGAAAAAGATTGGTCTCATCGTATCGCAGCCATGCAGAGAGTTGAAGCCCTTATATTTGGAGGTACCGTGACTATTCTTCTTCTCATGACCATACTCACGTTTACAAAAAAAGTTTTATACTTCCCTTGTTGGCTTGAAATGTAATTTCCCTTCTGTTTGATCATTCTATGTGGTTACTGACATGTCTGGTTGATTTTGCCAAGAGTTGGCATTTTTTATGGTTACTTTCATTGACTTATGCTCTATATCTCCCTCTATCCTTCCCTTCCATGACCCTGCCCACAGGGGCAGTAAATGTTGTTTACCAAGCTCTCAACCAGGTTATGTGCTTAGTCTGTCCTAGGACTTGGGTTGGGGTTTATTTGTTGAATTCGTTTCTGTAATATCGGATGTTATACTTGCCTATGATTCATGTATAAACTGTTTAAACGGTTTGTCTTGCAATCTATTGTGCGGTGACTTGTGACCGATGGAGATATGTTTTTATAATAATTTAAAGTTGCTTCCAGCTGGTTATTGTGTTTGTGACATAGTTTAAGATGGACATAGGATTGGGGCCTGAAACCCTTGACATAAGTGGGCAACTTTTGGAACTGATTGCAATTAATCTGTCAATTTCCCAAGATAAAAATACATATGGCCATATGATTGGAGCTAAGTTTTTTTTCCCATTCCTTCAATTTGCATTGTTCAGGTGCGGCGGATTATCCGTGTTTTCGGGGATTGCTGAAGCAACTTATTGGTCCTTTAAGCACACAGTTATCTGATCGGAGGTCAAGCATAGTGAAGCAAGTATGTTTTCCCCCTTGAATTTTTTTTGGGCTCATTTTTTGCAGTCTTGTACTTGAATATTTCTTTGTTTCTTATCTCTGGACTAGTTTTTTGGCCTTCTGTTCGCTATTCCTAATTTATATAAAGTTGCTGCTTTCTAACCATTTTGGGAACTATGTTTTCTGGATTCAGGAATAAGACTTACTGAAAATATATATTTATGTTTAGCATGTGAATTGGTAATTAAATTGGGATTGATTTATTTCTTTCCTTCTCCTTATCACATAGGTCCACTTTTTCTTTCCAGATATCTCTTCCATATTTCTTGTTTGTTCTGTGCCACATAAAATGTTACGGTTATTGTGAAGCTGAGGGAGTATAACATTTAAGAATTTAGTTCATAAGGAGTGTTAAGGCATTTGAATAAAAGTGAATTAAACAATTTATTTGACCTGTTTGTGTATTGATATCTGAAATTCTGAATTTTCTTTCATCACTTTCCACCTCCATTCTCCTGCAGAGTTGCAGATTGCTTTATCAAATTTATTTTATTTCCCCTAATTTTCTATATGGCTATTTCAGGCTTGTCATCTGCTGAACTTTTTGTCAAAGGAGATGCTGGGGGACTTTGAGGCTTGTGCTGAGCAATTTATTCCTGTAATGCTGCCTCTTTTCCTGTTCATGATTGTGGATGTGATTTTCTTGGTTGTGTCTCTGACACCTCCATTTTTGTATTTGTAGGTTCTATTTAAGCTTGTTGTGATAACTGTACTCGTAATTGCAGAGTCTGCAGATAACTGCATCAAGACGGTACTTTTCATATCATCAACTTATTTGTTCTCATTTCCCTTTTTCATGTAACATCTGATCCATGTTGCATTCCATTTTCTATACTAAAGATGTTGCGTAACTGCAAAGTTGCCCGTGTACTCCCTCGAATAGCAGATTGTGCTAAGAACGACCGAAATGCGGCGCTGCGTGCTAGGTATGCATTATACTTCATTGAAAGAATAACATTTAGAAGAATTTTGAGCACTTGGGATCATGCTCCTTCAATTGTTGATGATCTTTTCCCTACCTTCGGATGTAGGTGTTGTGACTATGCACTGTTAGTGCTAGAACACTGGCCTGATGAACCTGAAATACAGCGATCAGCTGATCTGTATGAAGATATGATTAGACGTTGTGTGAGTGATGCAGTGAGTGAGGTATAGCTCAGATTCCTCTTTCTGAAATAGAAAAAGAGAAAAAAGCACTTTTGAATGGTCTCAGCATATGTGATCAAATATGTACTTGATCACAAAGCAATCAGGACTGTTTTATTTCATTGTATAAACATGATTGTTTCTATCATAATTGCAGCTGACTTTGCTAGCAAGATCACTTGACATGAAGTTAGCATAACACAAATTTTTCTGTCTTTTATTCAGTTCCAGGATGGGTTAAATATCCCATAATTATTGGCAAACTATTGAGAAAAAGTTTTCAAAAAGGTTAGTTTTAGGGAGATGAGCAAGGGACTACAGGGTTCTTTTTCTCTCAGGTGCTGGTATCCATGTAGTTGTTTACCTATAATAGTCTTTGACCAGTTGTATATGTTTTGTGTTTCTAAGTAGACCTTCCTGCAGGATTTGGTTTGGGCTGGTGGATCTGTGGGTGCCTTGGGTAGTATGAGGTATGACACTGATGATAGATGAGAATTGATAGAAAAGAGAATTGGGCTGGTGGAGAGAATTTTCCTGAGAACTTGACTCTTAAGAAATATTGTTGAAGAAACCACTCACTAAATGTTTAATGACTCGTTTAAGATCATAAGATGCATATTTAAGGTAGTGATTTGTTTACTACTGAATGATATATTTGGCTACTGCAATACATAGGGGTGTAAGTGGATTGGACTGGATTGGACTTTGCCAAATCCAAATCTAGTCCAAAGTTTTTTGGACTCGAGAAATTGAGTCCAAGTCCAATCCAAATATTTTTTGAGTCCGGTCCAGTCCAATAATTTTTTCTTGAGTCCGAATCCAGTCCAGTCCGATTATATATTTTTTTCCTCGATTTAGATTCAATGATTAACAACACTTTCTCATAATTGAATTTGAAAAATTAAGTTCATTATATCAATTCCATGAAATAAGTCACACATTCTTTTATATTATATATAAAAATATTAAATATATGTTATATTTATAAATACTTTTAGACTGGAATGGACTTATTGGACTTCAATGGGGTGAGTCCAAATCCACTCCGAAAATATTTGGACTCGAAAATTTGAGTCTGAGTCCAGTCCAAAAAAAATTTCAGTCTAGTCCAGTCCGACAAGTTTGGACTGGCTGGATTGGACTCTGGACTTTTCGCAGTCCGATTACACCCCTAGTAGTATGTGTAAGTCCGGCTTTGTAGAAACCTTAATTTATGAAAGCGGAAGGATTTCTTTTTAGAGGCTTCCAGATTCTGATTTAGGTTCATTTTAAGTGTGTCTTGTGCTTTCATCAAGGCTATACAGGTTTTGTGTAATTGTAATAAGCTTGCTTCTCTGTTTCTCTATAGTCATCTATTTGGATCAAAAAATCACTGGACAACTAGATAGCATGCTTTTGTTTTATCTTTCCTCGTATTAGCTATCGCAGTCCTTCAACCATCTTATAAATTCTCCTGTGGAAAAGCGATTTCACTAGCCATATGTTTCTGGAAGTTCGCTTGTTTGCATTCTGTTATAAATGGTAAATAACTGGGATATTACTATTACAGGTACGAACCACTGCAAGGTCTTGTTATAGAATGTTCGCAAAAACTTGGCCAGACCGTGCTAGAAGGCTGTTTCAATCCTTTGATCCTGTTATACAGAGGGTAAGGTCTTCATCTCCTTGTTCTGCAAACTTTCTCTATTGTGGTTATTGGAAAGACATTGAAGAAATCTATATGCACCCACTATTTTTTGGTCTCTTAGCAAAATGATCTGATGTTTTATTGCAGATTATTAATGAAGAAGATGGGGGTTTACATAGAAGACACGCGTCTCCTTCTGTTCGTGAAAGAAATGTGCCAATTACACCTCAATCATCTGCTCCTTTACATTTGCCTGGATATGGAACTTCTGCTATTGTTGCAATGGATAAGACTGCAACTTTACCCTCAAGAGCTTCCGTTTCATCAGGGTTGCTTCTATCAAAATCTCTTGATAAAGGATCTGACCGTAGTTTGGAAAGTGTACTTAATTCCAGTAAAGAGAAAGTTTCAGCAATTGAAAGCTTGCTTAGAGGTCTAGATTTGTCTTCAAAACATAATTCTTCGACTGTTCGATCATCTAGCCTTGATCTAGGTATGTATAACTTCTTTCATATTGAGTGTGAATACATTTACTTTGTTCTAATTTGGAAAAGGTATTATAGTGTTGTGTCAGCATTTCAGCAAGAACTAAATTTCCTTATTTTTCAAAGAAATTTGTTTGGACTATGTCGAGAAAGGGTAAATTTTTCTTTTGTTTCCCCTAGTGCAGGAGTTGACCCTCCATCCTCTCGTGATCCTCCATTTCCTCTCGCTGTTCCTGCTTCAAATCAAGTCACAAGCTTATCATTGGACGCAAAATTGTCGTCAGTCAGAGAAAGTAACAACCGCAATGGTGGCCTAAATATGTCTGACTTGTACTCTCATGTACATGCTTCAAAAGATGCTGGTAAATCATCATATCGCAGTGGTCTCATGAATGAGCCATCTTCAACATTGATGTCGTACTCGGCGAAGAGAGCTTCTGAAAGAGTACAAGAAAGAGGCTACATGGAGGAGCAAAGTGATTTCCGGGATTCTAGGAGATACATGAACTCACACATGGACCGGCAATATACCGAGACTCCCTATAGAGAAGCAACTTATAGAGATTCTAGTTATGTCCCAAATTTTCAGAGGCCACTATCAAGAAAGAATGTCACAGGCAGAAGTACATCTTCCAGCAGGAGGAGAAGTTTTGATGACAGCCATCTGCCTCTAGGGGAGACGCCAAGTTATGTGGAAGGTCCTGCTTCTCTTCATGAGGCTCTAGGTGAGGGACTTAGTCCAAGTTCTGACTGGTGTGCTAGAGTTGCTGCTTTCAACTATATAAGGTCTCTGCTTCAGCAGGGCCCTAGTGGTATTCAAGACATTGTTCAGAGTTTTGAAAAGGTGATGAAACTCTTTTTTAAGCATTTGGATGATCCCCATCATAAGGTCGCACAGGCAGCTCTTTTAACACTAGCAGAGATAATTCCCTCTTGTAGAAAGCCTTTTGAAAGTTACATGGAAAGGATCTTGCCACATGTTTTCTCCAGGTTAATTGATCCAAAAGAGGTAGTTCGGCAGCCTTGTACAACAACATTGGATATTGTGGGTAAAACTTATGGGGTAGATTCTTTGTTGCCGGCCTTACTTCGTTCACTGGATGAACAGCGATCACCTAAAGCAAAATTGGCTGTAATTGAATTTGCAATTGGTTCGTTTAACAAACATTCAGTTACTCCTGAAGGTGCTAGTAACATTGGCATATTGAAGTTGTGGCTTGGTAAACTGGCTCCCCTAGTTCATGACAAAAATACCAAACTTAAGGAAACTGCTATTTCGTGTTTCATATCAGTTTATACTCACTATGATCCCACAAATGTACTGATCTATATTCTTAGCTTATCTGTTGAAGAGCAAAATTTTTTGAGGCGAGCTCTCAAACAATATACGCCACGTATAGAAGTGGATCTGATGAACTATTTGCAGAGCAAGAAAGAGCGACAGCGTTCAAAGGCTGCTTATGATCCATCCGATATGGTTGGGACGTCTTCTGAGGAGGGCTATATGGGAGTATCAAAGAAAACCAACTATTTTGGGAGATTTCCTGCTAATTCTCTTGACGGTGAAGGAGGCAGGAAATGGAACTCAATGTCAGATTCTACATATTTAAGTGGTCGTACCAATCAAGCTGTTGCTGACGAAATGCAAGCAAACCTGTATGAGAGTCTTGACACTGGATCTAGTAATGATACACTAAGTTCAAAAATCAAAGATAAGTATATTGGGAATAATGCTGGGGAAAGTGTGGGATCTTGGGCTAGCCGATTGGAAAATGTGCACAGTAGTGACAATCCAGGTTTTGCGTCATCTCCCCGTCTGGACATCAATGGACTAAAGAAGAGTTCTGATAGCATTGGGGTAGATGCTGGCTTGCAGCCTGAAAATGGTTTCCCAGATGAGCTGGCTACGGGCCACACAAAAACTGAATCTCTGAAGATTGTCTCCAACTCAGAAACTGGTCCAAGCATTCCACAAATTCTCCACTCAGTGAGTTCAATGTTCTTTATTTTAATTTTTTTTAGTGCTATTCGGTTTCTATTTCATGGATGCATTGTGACTCGTGCTGTAAAAATTTAAAATGGGGGACGGGAGTACTTGGCAGCCCAACCAAACCTTTGGTCTTAGCCCTTTGGAGATTAGCCTAGTACACAGTTTATTTGCCATGAGGCATAAATCTCTAAGGCCTTCTTCTTTGTGCCTTCTAGTATCTCTTCTTCTGTGTGAAGGATCCTGTTTTGGATACGTGTATGAAAAAGGTTCCATGATTGTTTATTTGGTTCAATTTGTAACAGCTTTGCAACGGGGATGAAGGAGGCTCTGTTGATAGCAAGCAAAATGCTGTTCATCAATTACTTGAAGCATCCGTTTCTAATGATCCTTCCATGTGGAGCAAGGTATCATTACTCTTTGCACTCATCACCTTCTCCAAACAATGATCCGTTATGATTCTTGTGTTCTGGAAATACTAGTCTTATATGCACGCATGCGTGCAAAATTGTTATTGGATTTAAATTAATTGCGTAATTAAGCAAATTACAACAAATAGACTAAATTAAATTAAGCAAATTACAGCTATTACATTGCAAATAGCAAAGTTTTACCACAAAACTCAAACGGCCCCTATTATTTTAGAACTTGCGAATATATCATAGAAACTTAACACATAATGCAACCTTTGTTTCATTAATCACAAAGGTCTCAATTCTGACACTAAAGATCTCATCTCAGCGCTTTCGACTTGTACATTGTCCCTAATAGCTCAAATTCTTGAATCTAATTTCACGACATAAAAAAAAAAGCATTTCAAAAGTCCATAAACAATAGAAGTTCATCTCTTATCCTTTCAATTTTCTTTCCTGAATGTTATAAGCAATACAATGGCTATTATCCCATTGTCAACTGAAACCGTAACATATCCCATAATCCATAACAATTACTACCATATCTCATCCCTTCAATGTTCTCATTATGAATTCAAATTACACAATTAATTCAAAATTGAGAGAGAGTAATTTAATTAAGCAAAGGTACATGAAAACTATAAGAATTGCAGATAGCAACATCTTTTTAATTTATAGTAGCAGTTGATGAGATTGGATAGAGTAGACAAGTACCAATTCCAGAAGCTTGTTTTCAACTCCATATTTCGTCAGCGGAAATGCGATCTCTTTTCCTACACCAAGCTTTCCACCGGCGACCGCTTTTCGCCACATTCTGTAAGCAGAGTTGCGGATGGATAAATCCCATGTGTTGGGGCCCTCTTCACTCGCACTTTATTATATTATTCCTCCAAATTTAATGAATGTGAGATTCTGCATAGAATGAACAGGAGTAGAGGAAGAGGGGAGAGGCGGAGGAAGTGGGAAAACTGTCGAGATTTTGTGGAACTGCCGTGGGGACTTAGAGTTGGTTTAGTTTTGAATGAAATGCAGTTATTCTTTGTGCGTAATTTTCTCCTGCGTTCTTTTTTTTTTAGAAAAGATTTGTTATAATTTAGTCTAATAGCTGTAATTTGCTTAATCAAGTGAGGGTAAAATAGGAGTTTTATATATTGGTGTACTACCCCTCTTCACATATAGAATAAAGATCAAGGAAGGGTACAATATTTGGTAAAGTTACAGTCATTGCATAGTCCATGCTGCATCCGTAATATGAATATCACTTTTAAGAAAGTAAATAGTATTTCCTGCCTAGTTTAGTGCTTTTTATCAGTTTCAGATATGCAATCACGTGATAGCTCTAGGACCTGCCTTTATCTTACTCATCATTTTGTGAAAGTCTTGCTAAATGTCATATGCTGAATGCTAGATCTGAAAATTACCTTGGTGAGAAGATTTTGTTAAATGGTTAGTTGTAGTGGCTCAATTGCTTCTAAAAATTTGACAGTAGTCCTGCACCATTTTGAGATATGGAGATTTCTCCACTCGTTGTTTGATGGATGCTTGGGTTGGTATATTTGAATTCTCTGGATGAAGAACTTTTAAAATTTATTTTTGACCTGGTTCTTTTAGATTGTCATTGGTGGCAATGCAGCCAATGTTTAATGAGTATGATAAGCCTTCCGGCATGGTTATACAGGAGTTCTTTGTAGATTTTGTGCTATCAAATTTTCAAAGTGCCATTCTTAAACTCTGCGGTGTGGAAATACTAAAAAAAAATTGTAGTTCTTTTTTCTTGAAAAGATAACATGAAGACAATGTTGTATTTGTTTAGAAGAAAGTATTAACAATGGGGATTTGTACATTTGCTCAATGCTAAACAATAGTTTTGAAGGGAGGAGGGAACCGTTGGGTTGGGAAAGGGCTGTGCTTATTGAATTAACATGTTGGTCTTGTACGTCCAATATCATTTACATATATTCTTGCCAGAATAATTTGTTGATCTTCATGTTGAAATCATCTCTTATTATTGACACAATACTATGACCTCTTTTCATTCTGGTGCTCCGGCAACTCTTTGTTTTTTTTTAAAAATCAAGTAGAAAAAAATCGAGAATTGGTTCTTGGTTGGATAAGATAAAATTTCAGGGTGTTTTACTAAGAAATGCCGCTTACTGTGTTGCAGTACTTCAATCAGATTTTAACTGCTGTACTTGAGGTGCTAGATGACCCCGATTCTTCCGTTCGAGAAACTGTTCTATTGCTGATTGCTGAAATGCTGAGAAATCAGGTGAGCAATTCTCTGTCTATCAACAGGCTAATTTTCTCCCTTTGGCTGCTTGCCAAGACATGTATGTACTTAAAGATATCAATTGTCTCGATTCCAATTCCAGAAAGAAGCCATGGAAGACTCTGTCGAAATTGTAATTGAAAAGCTGCTTCATGTTTCAAAGGATACCGTTCTCAAGGTAATTTTTTGGCGATTGAGTTTGTCTTTGATCAAGTTATGCATAGACATGATCAGATGGTTGAGCTGGTCCCATTCCTTTGGTAATATCTGGCCTACAGGCAAGCGTGGTCCCATATCGGTTGAGCAGCCCGTTAAAGCAACTCTTGCCTGTAGAATCTGGCTCATGGGGGACCAGCCTGGCCCATGGATCAATGAAGCGCGTGCAAAGCTAATAATTTTTTAAAATGTTTTAGAAATAAAATATTGATTCTTCAGCATGCATTGGCCATGGTTAAACCTGGCCAAGCTGATTCAGGTCATATGTGACAGAAACTGGCCTTCTTGCTCATCCACTGGCCATGTCTGAATTATCATTTCCATTTAACTAATGATTGTGCTTCAAACCTAGGTTGCCAATGAAGCAGAGAACTGCTTGACTACCTTGATGGCCCAATATGACCCATTTAGATGCTTGAGTGTAAGCAGCTTGTTTTATATGTGTTCTCCCACTAATATTTGAAGATATATCTTGCATGCTTTATGAGTTTTTTCTTTGGTTGCAGGTAATTGCTCCCCTGTTAGTCTCCGAGGATGAGAAAACCCTCGTTGCTTGCATAAATTGTTTGACAAAGGTATATGTTACTGTCTAGGTTGTATTAGATGCACAAGCTCCATTTAGTAGATCTTGAAGTTGCATATTTATTTTTTGGGTTTAGGCGCAATCTTGCTATTACTTGTTTTTGTTGATTGTATGACTTGTATGCTGGTACACATGTAGTCTAGTGCACAAGCTCCATTTATGATCAAGGAATCGAACTAGTCTAGTGCAAAAACTAGATCTGGATGTCTAGTTTTAAAGGCTTTATTTTTTTCTTCTTTGAGGGTGAGAGAAAACTCAATGTTTAGTTTGAAAGGTTAGGACATTTTCTTGTCTATGTGCTTGTTGGAAGAACGATAGGAACTTTGAGTGGGTGATCACAAATTGAGATCACCGGTACTATCACATTCAGGATCTTGCCCAGGTGGTCGGGGGACTCTTGCTGTATATGAGTGTCTAAGGTTGAATTAGGCTCAATCTTAATTTTAAAAGGTGCAAGGCGAAGGGAGGCGCAAGGCGAAGGCGCGCACGTTTCGTAGGCGAGGCGCACCTTTAGTGATAAACCTTAAAAAGAAATTATAAAGCATATTTTATACTCAAAACACAAAATAATTAACCAAGTATTAGCTGCTGTGATTAAAGAACATACCTGCTGATTGTAATATTAGCTATTAAAAAATATACCATCTACTGTTAATTAAAAAAAATTCTGAACAATGCTAAGGAGAACAGGATCAGAAGTGAGGTTTGTCAAGAAAATAAAAAAGTGCAGCAGAAGTGAGCACAGAACAGAAGAGAAGAGGAGATGTGAAGAAAAAAGAAGAAAAAGATAAAAGAAAGAAGAAAAAAAAAAGACAAATAGAAAGAGAGAAAAAGAGAAAAGGAACACATGATGTCACTATTCCTCATCTTGGGAGTGGGGTACAACTCACAACTCACAATAAGGTAATGAACTTCCCATGTTCAGTGCAGTTGGAACTTGGAACCCTAACGAAAAGTTCGAAGAGAAGATAGCTTGCTGATCTGCCAAATTGCTTTACTGGTGTCGGCTACCGTACATTTATACCGTCAGTAACCATGGGGCAATCTAGTCGGCAGTCACTGTCATGAAGATTGACCTTCGATTGTCAACTTTGACCAAATTCTGAGAATTAAGGTTTCATAAAATTGGGAATTTTTGATTTAGGATTCAAATTGAAGGAGAATTAAGGTTTCATAAAAATGGGAATTTTTGATTTAGGATTCAAATTGAAGCAATTTTATGCAATTAAATGCTCGATCTTCCTCTAATGTAACTCCTGAAGCATGGAATCGTTTTAATTTACAGAAAATTTGATGATTTCTAGTTCTAAACTTGAATCTCCTCTTTCTCTCTCTCCTTTTCCCAGTAAGCGTCCAAGGCGAATCGCTTGGCGCCTCTCCGTAGGCGCACACCTCCTTGCGTCTCTCGTAGAACGCTTCGCCTAGCTCTTCTGATGCGATTTTCCTCACCCCCTCGCCTAGGCGTTCCCAAAGGCCCGATTTTTAAAACTTAGGGCTCAATTAGCTCATGTTTCTGTTTATAGAAAAAACTCAATGTTCAATAAGGATAGTAAATTGTGATGCTCTCTTGGCATATGCTTACTTGGAGGATTATGAGATTTTGAATTGATAACTAATAAGAAAGGCACTCACACTTTCCCCAGACATGTGGAAGACCTTGCCCTAGGCATGTTCTGTGGTGTTGATTCCTTTTTCACTAGTTCAACGAACTGTGTATTATTCATTTGACTTTGACTTTGTTCGAAGTGAAAACACATTCTGTTGATGTGTACACTGCTTTATGGCACTGAAATTTCTTGAAATTGTATTTTGCTTTCTGGGTTTTTTATTCTTTGGAAGTTCTTGGAAGCTTATGGAAAACCTAGTCATTGGAGACTTATCACTGTTAACTTTTCATGTGGGGTGGTCAATATACGTTACTCTCACATTTACTCTACTTGGTCCCACCAATTTTGTGTTTTATCAATTTCACCCAATCGAAAATTTATAAAGCTTCCAAATTCCGAACTCAATGGAGCAACCTTATGGGGATAGAGTAGTCTGTGGCTGATCTATGTAACAACCTATGAACATGTTTAGCTCAACGTTTTTAAGCTCTAAGATACGGAATCAAATTCCCCTTTTTTTTTTTGTCTGGGTCCTCCTCTCCTCAATCCATCACCATTATTTGGTGATGATTGGATTTCCCTTTACCTTTCCTTTCCCCTCAAGTAACAAGTTTTTTTACTATTTACCCCTCCATTTGATTAAATTCCCCTTTCATTCAATGACTTGAACTCTGTATTTTTTTGCTATTCTCCTACTTCAGCTTCGTCATTTACTTTCTGATTGGAATTGCTGTACAGGGACTCTTTGCTTTCCCCACCAAAAATTTATTGGTCGGATAGTATCTAATGCTTTATTTGGTTTCTACAGCTTGTGGGCAGGTTGTCTCAAGAAGAACTGATGGCAGAGTTACCCTCTTTCTTACCAGCTCTTTTTGATGCATTTGGAAATCAAAGTGCTGATGTCCGCAAGGTAAAAAGGTCTTGATTTTCTTTTATTTTATAGAAATTTTTGGGTGGGGGTGGCGAGTCGTTTTTTTTTGGGGGGGGGGGGGGGTCAGAATTTGGAGTGATAATGAGGTGAGTTGGAGCTTGTGCTTGCTCTGCTGGGGTCATACCTCCTCTTACTTCTCAGTTCATGGTTTAAAAATTTGACATTAGTCTCAAGTTTAAACTTATATAAGTTGTGTAAAAAAAGACCGCTTAACTTACTATTTGAGCTATAAAGGTTACTTGAAAAGTGGCATAAACAAAAAGTGACCCTTTTAAGATAAATTATGAGATTGTCTCACTGTGAGAATGTCTCACTTGAGAAACTCTTGTATTGTGTCTGAGATGTTTCAAGTTTAAATACTGATTTACTTTCTCCGTTTCTAAATAAGTGCAACACTTGTTTTCACGTTTGCCAATGCATTATTTTAGCCATTAATATTTTCAATTATCAACAAGTAAAAATTATAAAAAGTTGATATTAAAAATATTCACATTCAGACGAATCCAACAAGATCCCACATGACTATGTTTTTCCTAATATGTAAATCACCAAAGCTAATTAAAGTTTAAACTGTGAATAATAAACACTATGCAAATGTTGCACTTATTTAGAAACGGAGGAAGTATGTTTTAACAATCTTGTTTCTATGTTTTTGCTAACATTTCAAAGTCGTCAAATATGTGAAAACATTTGAGTGAAAAAGCAGTTAATTGCCACGAGCCTAAAAGATAATTTGTGAATAGTTGATTTGAAAGCACTTTTTACTTCCATAGTTTCGGAACCTACATCTTTGGATCCCCCCCCCCCCTTCCCCGACCTTCAGATGAGTTGAAGATGTTATTTTCTGATGTCTCACCTTTAAATAATTCTCTTGCAGACAGTCGTATTCTGTCTGGTGGACATCTATATCATGCTCGGGAAAACATTCCTGCCATATCTAGAGGGACTTAATAGTACCCAATTGCGCTTGGTAACAATTTATGCTAACCGCATCTCACAAGCTAGAACGGGAGCCCCTATAGATGCTAGCCAATGATGTCTTCAGTATGGAGTTTTGGTAGTGTTCCAAATTCATTGTTGTGTATTTTGTATATGGTGTGAAAAATGCAATCTGTTTGTGTGGGTGTATCCATTTGTGGCATTATGTTCCAGAAATATAGTTTTTGGTGTCCACCCTCTTGTTTGACGTTGGTGGGAGGTGGTTATGTGGTGGTGAGTGGAAAGAAATTGTATGAATTGTTTTTCTTGTCAATATTAAATTATTCTTTCGAATCATAGTCTGGTTTGAGTATTGTACTGGCTTTGAAGTTTGAGGTTCTTCGGAATGTATATACCTGTTCGTTAGTTGTTTATTCATTTACAAGTGCCTTTGGCTTGCGTTATTATCTCATTTGATCGATGTAGATTTGTTATTATCTTGTTTGAGTATGTAGATGTGTCTGTATTGAGGTAACTCATGGCATATTAGTATTGAGGTAACTCGTGGCATATTAGGGTTATATTGAAAGGTACTATTGTGGATGCAATCTCAAGTTTTATATTGGTTACGTTGAATTAATCAGGCAGGTTGGCCTTGGACTCGCCCAACCATAGTAACTCATGACACCTCGGAATGTTTTGCTTGGTTTAACTAATTTTGTACTAGCTTTGTTTCTTTTTAAATTTGCAATAATATGACTTATGCTTGGTAATCACAATGTTGACTAGAAATATTTTTAATTATATAAAAGCAACAATTTGGTATTTCCTACATACATGGCGAGATGAATCTGATAAGATTCAATGTCATCATATTTTTTCTTATGTATAAATCGCAAATGATCATTAAAGTGAAATAATTCCTTCTTTTCTCTAGTTCTTCCATTTTGTTTGTTAACGCATAATTGTGAACAATTACATCTTTTTGTTAGGTGCAAGAAAAAATTGTAAGATAGTTGATATAATAAAAATGTATATAGGGATATAAAGATGGTCAAAGTAGAATTTATGAATATTGTCAAAAGTCAAAATGGTAGAACTAATAAAATGGAAAAAGTACGTAAATTACGTCAGAGTATAAAATGTATATATTAAAAAGAAACAAAGTGAGTAATGTGTGGAATTTGAACTGACTATTATCGTCCATTGTGACAATTGAATTCAGAATAAATCATGAAATCGATGTATTTTATTTTCAAATAATATTGGTAATAAAATCAGAAAAACACAGCAATCGCATAAACAAATGAGAAATTTTCAAAAAGAAAAATAGAAGAACGAACCGATTTGCTCCAAAGTCGTGAAATTTGGTTAAAATGGGCACCTAATTCGCATTGCACGAAGCCAAGAACACAATCACTCATGAAAATCTCAGCCTTGGTTTCATCGAATGAAAAATGTATGGAGAAAGATTGAGAGAAAGGAGAATTATGGAGAGATGGAGAGAGAATTATGAAAAATCTATGGTAATCGCCCCAATTTGTTCAAATCTATGGAAATCTAAAGAGGACGAAGAGGTTAAAATCTATGAAAATCTAAAGAGGACGAAGAGGTTAAAATCTATGGAAATCTGAAGAGGACGAAGAGGGAAGATAGAGAGAGAGAGGAGTGGAGAGAGTAGTTAGAGAGAGAAATGGGTTTTGAGGCAAAGGGTATTTTAGATATTTTGTAGGGTTGTTTTAGTAAAGTGAGGATGTATTTAGCAACCAAGATTAAATAAAAGTTGTTTATTAATCCTAATTATATTGTATCGCAAACGAATGTGGTATAATATCAAAACACCCTAATTCTATAAAAATCTTAATAATAATTGCATTAATAAAGTAATCATAAAGTAATAATAAACCCTTTTCATATCAAAGTCTTTCTTTTAATCAAGCCACATAATATGATAATCATTAGTCTACTACTAATACAAAATTGAATGAATAAGTGATATGTTTATACTAATATATTTAAAGGTTTTTCTAAGAAAGTTTGTGTGCCACGTGACATTCTCCTATAAGGCTCTAATGCAGATATTTTATTTTCAAGTCAAACTCTTAATTAAAAAAAATTAATGTTGTGTAATTACAAGTGTCGAGCATGTGATATTTGAAACGAAAAGTGAAAGATTGACCATTAATCCTACACAATACCATTGTTTAGTATTTCAAAATAAAATATCATAAGGTCTTATAATTATATCTCATTAAACGATTTGAACAAGTGATAAGATACCTAACGCTTTTTATGATAATAACAAGACTATTATAAACCTAAACTCTTACTCCAATTCCTTATAGAAAGTTAAGCTTGCTTTCATCCCAAACTTTAAGGATTTATTTTTCAAAAATTACGAAATTACATATAATGTCATTACGTCAATTTTTAATCACTTGACAAAAAGTTACAAAATGTAACAAACCGGGATATCCTCTATGACATCCACGCGACACTCACTAGTTTATATATTATAAGTAGACCTCATTTTGAAGTATTTGCATTCTAGTGCACGCCAAAGGGGAACAAAATTTAATTATTAATAGAATAAAGCAAAGTTATCAGCAAGATTTCTAAGATAATGAAGTATGTACGACTCAAGTGAAGATCAAACTCAATGTCCGATAGTGCATCCAAAGAAATAATAAAATATGACATATGAAAAAAGTTAATGTAAAATTCACGTCCATAGTAATTATCTTATAAAAAAATCCTACTTAAATTTCTTGTATTAGTAATATACTAGCCAGATATCTAACTAACACAATTGATTTCCTAAACTAGTAGATATCTCATACATAATAATCATCTCCAAGATATGACTAATATCTCATAACATGTACTATTTCCTATCCAACAAAAAGACATATACTTAATGTATCTTTGATATATCTGCTAATATAAGCATGCATGTCTATAAGAACCAAAGTTCAACTCGAGACATCAGAACCAAGTGGATGGGATACGAGTTAGAAGATCATCATAGAGCGAGGCAAACTATCCAAAACCTTTTTTAACCACTCACTGCGATCATCACTATCATCATCAAGAATAGGAACATCAGGTGATCTTGGTACAATCTTCTTGAACATATGATTGGGTAGATGATCAACATAAGAAACAGTAGAGACATCAACCATAGCAACCATAGTATACCCTGATAAGCTATAATCAGCATTAAAATTGACATGGTCTAGTATAAGTGACAACAGATTGTGCTTGATACTAGTCCAAACTCCCGGAGTCACGTAACCAGGCAAATCTTGTATACTCGTAGCTGTTAAAAGTTAAACTGAAGTGTCTCGTATTTAAGTGGAATAACTATGTTAGTCCGAACAACATCAGAGTCGATATCGTACGTCTTTCCTAGGGTAATACATTTACCTCGACAAGCACAAGGACACTCCGTTTTGTTTTCGCAACAATGGTGCAACACATCCCAGTTTGTAAAATAGAGCGTAACAACTATGTTTGAGGGATAACTGTTTGTAGGTGAAATCTTTTGCATGGTTAAAGTGCAGGTTGCAGAAGGATGATCGTATTTTACGCCCATGGTTTTAAAAACTAAGTGTCTTTCAGATAAAAGTGAGTGGGACGATGTATTATATTGATGATGGTGTTGCAGAGTACAACATTACTCGTGATATATATAGGTAGAAACTAGAAAGAGAGTTTATCTAAGATTTTGCTTAAACCCTCCCAATTCTAATTGTATTTGGAAACTAAACGTGGAATTTCTGATTTTTGAATTATTTTGATAGAATTATCCAAAAAGCAGTTGTGAATTTCTAATTTATTATGTAATTAATTGAAATGTCTTCACTATAGAGGTTATAGTTTATAATCCTAACTAGGATATATTCCCGTCTAGGAAACAAGATGCATTCCGATTCCTAATAGAAATAGGAATAATTATCTTTACTCAACTACCTCCGTCCAAAATTAGTACGAATTCGTTAGTCATACACGATGTCGCAAGGGACTACATGGTTCTTTTTCTCTCAGGTGCTGGTATCCATGTATAATAGTCTTTGACCAGTTGTATATCTTTTGTATTCCTGCAGGATTCTTTTGGGCTGGTGGATCTGTGGGTGCCTTGGGTGGTATGAGGTATGACACTGATGATAGAAAAGAGAATTGGGCTGGTGGAGAGGTATATTGCAAAAAGAGAACTTCTTGCAATATTTTCCTGAGAACTTGACTCTTAAAAGATATTGTTGAAGAAACCACTCACTAAATGTTTAATGATTCTTTTAAGAACATAAGGTGCATATTTAAAGCAGTGATTTGTTTACTACTGAATAATATCTTTGGCTACTGCAATACCAGCCAGTACGTGTAAGTCCGGCTTTGTAGAAACCTGAAGTTATGAAAGCTGAAGGATTTCTTGATTAGAGGCTTCCATATTCTGAATTAGGTTTATTTTAAGTGTCTTGTGCTTTCATCAAGACTATACAGGTTTTGTGTAATTGTAATAAGCTTGCTTCTCTGTTTCTCTATTGTGGTTATTGGAAAGACATTGAAGAAATCTATATGCACCCACTATTTTTTGGTCTCTTAGCAAAATGATCTGATGTTATTGCAGATTATCAATGAAGAAGATGGGGGTTTACATAGAAGACACGCGTCTCCTTCTGTTCGTGAAAGAAATTAGAAATGTGCCAATTACACCTCAGTCATCTGCTCCTTCACATTTGCCTGGATATGGAACTTCTGCTATCGTTGCAATGGATAAGACTGCAACTTTACCCTCAAGAGCATCCGTTTCATCAGGGATGCTTCTATCAAAATCTCTTGATAAAGGCTCTGACCGTAGTTTGGAAAGTGTACTTAATTCCAGTAAAGAGAAAGTTTCAGCAATTGAAAGCTTGCTTAGAGGTCTAGATTTGTCTTCAAAACATAATTCTTCGACTGCTCGATCATCTAGCCTTGATCTAGGTATGTATAACTTCTTTCATATTGAGTGTGAATACATTTACTTTGTTCTAATTGGGAGAAGGTATTATAGTGTTGTGTCAGCATTTCAGCAAGAACTAAATTTCCTATTTTTTCAAAGAAATTTGTTTGGACTATGTTTAGAAAGGGTAAATTATTATTTTGTTGCCCCTAGTGCAGGAGTTGACCCTCCATCCTCTCGTGATCCTCCATTTCCTCTCGCTGTTCCTGCTTCAAATCAAGTCACAAGTTTATCATTGGACTCAAAATTGTCGTCGGTCAGAGAAAGTAACAACCGCAATGGTGGCCTAGTTATGTCTGACTTGTACTCTCATATACATGCTTCAAAAGATGCTGGTAAATCATCATATCGCAGTGGTCTCATGAATGAGCCATCATCAACATTGATGTCGTACTCGGCTAAGAGAACTTCTGAAAGAGTACAAGAAAGAGGCTACATGGAGGAGCAAAGTGATTTCCGGGATTCTAGGAGATACATGAACTCACACATGGACCGGCAATATACCGAGACTCCCTATAGAGAAGCAACTTATAGAGATTCTAGTTATGTCCCAAATTTTCAGAGACCACTATCAAGAAAGAATGTCACAGGCAGAAGTACATCTTCGAGCAGGGGAGACGCCAAGTTATGTGGAAGGTCCCGCTTCTCTTCATGAGGCTCTAGGTGAGGGACTTAGTCCAAGTTCTGACTGGTGTGCTAGAGTTGCTGCTTTCAACTATATAAGGTCTCTGCTTCAGCAGGGCCCTAGTGGTATTCAAGACATTGTTCAGAGTTTTGAAAAGGTGATGAAACTCTTTTTTAAGCATTTGGATGATCCCCATCATAAGGTCGCACAGGCAGCTCTTTTAACACTAGCAGAGATAATTCCCTCTTGTCGAAAGCCTTTTGAAAGTTACATGGAAAGGATCTTGCCACATGTTTTCTCCAGGTTAATTGATCCAAAAGAGGTAGTTCGGCAGCCTTGTACGACAACATTGGATATTGTGGGTAAAACTTATGGGGTAGATTCTTTGTTGCCGGCCTTACTTCGTTCACTGGATGAACAGCGATCACCTAAAGCAAAATTGGCTGTAATTGAATCGCAATTGGTTCGTTTTAAAAAAAATTGTAGTTCTTTTTTCTTGAAAAGATAACATGAAGACAATGTTGTATTTGTTTAGAAGAAAGTATTAACAATGGGGATTTGTACATTTGCTCAATGCTAAACAATAGTTTTGAAGGGAGTAGGGAACCGTTGGGTTGGGAAAGGGCTGTGCTTATTGAATTAACATGTTGGTCTTGTACGTCCAATATCATTTACATATATTCTTGCCAGAATAATTTGTTGATCTTCATGTTGAAATCATCTCTTATTATTGACACAATACTATGACCTCTTTTCATTCTGGTCCTCTGGCAACTCTTTGTTTTTTATAAAAAATCGAGAATTGGTTCTTGGTTGGATAAGATAAAATTTCAGGGTGTTTAACTAAGAAATGCCGCTTACTGTGTTGCAGTACTTCAATAAGATTTTTAACTGCTGTACTTGAGGTGCTAGATGACCCCGATTCTTCCGTTAGAGAAACTGTTCTATTGCTGATTGCTGAAATGCTGAGAAATCAGGTGAGCAATTCTCTTGGTCTATCAACAGGCTAATTTTCTCCCTTTAGCTGCTTGCCAAGACATGTACGTACTTAAATGTATCAATTGTCTTGATTCCAATTCCAGAAAGAAGCCAGGGAAGACTCTGTCGAAATTGTAATTGAAAAGCTGCTTCATGTTTCAAAGGATACTGTTGTGAAGGTAATTTTTGGCGATTGAGTTTGTCTTTATCAAGTTATGCATAGACATGATCAGTTGGTTGAGCTGGTCCATTCCTTTGGTAATATCTGGCCTACAGGCCCTGGTCCCATATCAGTTGACCATCCCGTTAAAGCAACTCTTGCCTGTAAAATTATAAATCTGGCTCATGGTGGACCAGCCTGGCCCATGGATCAATGAAGCACTTGCAGAGCTAATAAATTTTTTAAATATTTTAGAAATAAAATATTGATTCTTCAGCATGCATTGGCCATGGTTAAACCTGGCCAAGCCATTCAGGTCATAGTACAGTGACATAACTGGCCTTCTTGCTCATCCACTGGTCATGTCTGAATTATCATTTCCATTTAACTAATGATTTTGCTTCAAACTTAGGTTGCCAATGAAGCAGAGAACTACTTGACTACCTTGATGGCCCAATATACCCATTTAGATGCTTGAGTGTAAGCAGCTTGTTTTATTGTGTTCTCCCACTAATATTTCAAGATATATCTTGCATCCTTTATGAGTTATTTCTTTGGTTGCAGGTGATTGCTCCCCTGTTAGTCTCCGAGGATGAGATAACCCTTGTTGCTTGCGTAAATTGTTTGACAAAGGTATATGTTACTGTCTAGGTTGTATTAGATGCACAAGCTCCATTTAGTAGATCTTGAAGTTGCATATTTCTTTTTTGGGTTTAGGCTCAATCTTGCTATTACTTTTTTTGTTGATTGTATGACTTGTATGCTGGTACACATGTAGTCTAGTGCACAAGCTGAAGGATTTTGTCCTCGATCAAGTGTAATAAACTAAATAATATTAGGATAAGTTATGGAGATAATATATTCAATAATATTAGATGATCACAACGTTTTGCTAGAAGCTAATTGTGGTTTGTTGGACTAATATGATTAGGGTCAACTACTAATATCATTGAGTCCTATGAGGTCACACGAGTAATGACATTTGGATATTTACCCAAATCCATTTGTGAAATGGGTTGCGCGGTTTGATGATGGATGGGAAGAGTTGTAACTCATGAGTTTATTAGGCTCATAATGTATGACATTATGAGGCAAAATAAAGCCTCATGAAACACCTCTTTTGTAACCACCTTATATAATGATATGGGGTTACAAAGGTGTACATACTTTACAACTTCTAGAGTGAAAAATCTGATTTTTCCCTTAGTCTTTTCCACACTCATTTTCGGCCACCACCACAAAAGTAAGAGAGTGTTTTTCTCTCTTCCGTACTAGCATAGGTGGTGATCCAAGTGTTGTTCGTGGACCAACATTAGAGGAACGGCGCTTGACGTTCTAAGATGATCTCCACTAGAAGTTTGGTGAAAAGAGGAACATACGCATCAAAGGTATAATTCTATACTAATGTTTGATTCATACTAATTTATGCAATGATCTTGGGATAGATGTACAAGTATTTGATACTTGATTTTCTGCATTATGCATCTAAGTTCCTACAGTGGTATCAGTTAGCCTATTGCATAGATTAATAGGATCATGTTGATGCATGTTTTATTTCATTTTTAAATTCAATTAAGGGAGGGCTTTATATATGAGTTTATTTGCAAGATTAATATTGCGATATTAATTGATTGGAAACATAAAAATTGGATTTTTATGTATATGTAAATATATATTATACTCAAAATTGAAATCTCACATCACAAAATATCAGATTTTGTGTGTTAGTTTATGTTTTTTCTTTTAAAAAAAAACATAATATGAACCCTAATTTTTTCCCCAAATCAATTTGTTGTAACCTCCCTTCAATTATGCACAATGGTTGTTGATAATTGAGAGGAAAGGGGAGGGCCGCCGGAAATTAGACCGGCGTGGTGGCAGACGTTCCGCCGGCGGGTTCACCGGCGTGGTGCGTCGCTGGCCGCAGCAAGTCGCGCGCGTCGCTCCGTGCCCTGGGCATGGTTGCTGCCTGCGCGCGGGTCACGTCCTGCGCTGCCAGCACAGGCTGCCGCCGGTCTTCGGTGGCGGTCGCCGTTGCCAGCGACGCGGTGGCCGAAATTTCCGAGGTTGTTTGCACGGTGGAGGGACGCTGCTGAGGTGGCAGTGGTGATGCACTGCTGCCTTGGCAGCTTCCAATTTTTTTTTTTTAAAGAAAAAGGAAAAAATAATTTGTTTTTGAGTATTTTCAAATTTGCAAATTAATTAATTAATGGTGATTAATTTTATATTTAAGTCATAATTGAATTAAAATAATGAGCTTTAATTTTATTAGTTAATTATATGTGATAATTGACTAGTTAATTTTAAAGGGGGTTACTAAGGAGTTAGTAACTACTATTATTATTATTTTCTTTTATGATGTTAATTACTTTTTAGGTTGTTAGTATTAATAGTTGATTAATTCTTCCATGCCTTTTTATGTGGTTAGTCATCATGTTAAGTTTTTTTTTAATATGATTAAATTATATGTGTGCCTACAATTGCTTTAATTTTTCTTTAAGTTTAATATGATTAAATTTGTTAGATTAATATTTTAAAGCCTTTGTGAGACGAAATTCTAAATGATTAAATTTTGTCTTAAGGTACCAACCATAGGATTTAATGTGTGATTAAATCTTCAGACATTATTATGTTTTAAAGTTGTTAAAACATGATAATTTATTTTAATAGTTGATTAAAATGCATGTTTTTGTATATATGATATTATGAATGCATGCGGTGACTAGTATGGCCCAAAACTTGGATAGAAAATACGATCTGCGTATCGTTAATGTATTTTTGTAATCTAAATACGATCTACGCATCGTTGGTATTTTTGTAATATTATAGTTTATAATTTCAAAAATATTTATTCAAGTATTAATAAGAAGAATGGTGATTCAATCTTATCCTATGAAGCACAAGGATGGAGATCCATAGTGAATCAACAAGGGAGCCTAAAGAGTAGTCTTTAGGTTTAGGGGCCATACTAGGATCACATTTTATTTTATGCATTTAAATATTGCTTTTAAATGCTTTCTAAGTTTATTATGTTGTGATTTAATTATTTAAATGTTCACTAGTAATTAAATCAACATAATAATTTACTTAGGTCCCTTAAATAAAATATTGGGTTTTTGCTATTCCAAATAAACACCTACTAAAACTTGATGTTAGTAATAGGTTCTGCCAAAGCAGAGTTTACTTTCAATCTTGGGCTAAGTAGAGTAAATTTCCGAAATTTGCAAGTTTAGTTTGGTTTGGCCCAAAAAATCATCAAAACGGTTTTGGATTTTGTAGCAAAGTTTATGGGTTTTGTGTTTGGGTGACATGCTCTGTCTAGGATTAGGAAGGCTCTCCCCAACGTTGTGGGTAACTTCCTTACCTGGGAGCGTAATCACCTTAGCAAACACCCATTAACTAAGAATTACAAATGTTGTAATTAGTAAAGGAGTTTACTTACCTTTTAAACTTGGTTTTAAGTTGAGGCCAAAGTCCACTTATAAATCATGTTTGATAGGATCTTAGAACCACTTGATTCAAAAGGGACACATTAAAATTGGTCAAGTGCATAGCTTTTATTTTAAAGTGTTTAAAATTTGTTAAAAGCTATTATGATAAACATACTTATTACTTTTTGCATCTTCTATGTAGATATCATGTCTGGTAACAACAATAATTCACCTTTTAACTTACGTTCAATCCTTGAGAAGGATAAATTGAACGGGAACAACTTCCTTGATTGGGAAAGGAATCTAAGAATTGTTCTTAGGTCCGAAGGTCGAGAGGATGTTCTTGAAACCCCGATCCCAGTTTTAACTACTACCTCTACTGATGTGAGAAAGAGGCCCATAAGGCCGTTGCAGAAAGGTCAGTAATTGTTACTTGCCTTATGCTAGCGGCTATGGAACCAAGCCTTCAAAAGAGGTTTGCAAGCTTGGATGCCTATAGCATTATCCGACAGTTGAAAACCATGTTTCAACAACAAGCTCGGATAGAGAGGTATGAAACTCACAAGGCTATTCTTGAGTGTTCGTTAGTTGAAGGCAAGCCGGTCGCCACTCATGTCTTCGAAATGATTGGTTATTTCAAGCCATGGAGAGGTTGGGCTTTCCTTATAGCCAAGAGTTGGCTACTGACATCATTCTGCACTCACTTCATAAGGGGTTCAATACGTTTCGATTGAATTTCAATATGAACGGGGTGTCGAAAACCCTTGCTGAGTTGCATGGGATGCTCATGACTGCCGAGCAAAACATCACTATTGCACCTAAGAAGGAAGTTCTTATGGTTCAAAAGGAAAAGGGTTTTAAGAAGGAATGGGCTGGCAAAAAAAGCAAGATAAGGGCAAGCAAGTTGCCACTAAGACTGCTATTAAGCCACAGGCAAAGGCAAAGCCAAAGGTGGCCGCAAATGCCAAGTGCTTCTATTGTGATCAAATAGGTCATTGGAAGCGTAACTGCCCAAAGTACTTGAAGGATAAGAAGTCTGGGGCTTCTTCTTCAGGTATCTATGTCATTGACATTAATTTAGCAACCTCTACTTCTTGGGTATTTGATACCGGTTGTGTTTCTCACATTACTTCGAATGTGCAGGGACTAAGAAGGAGTAGAACTTTGGCTAAAGGAGAGGTGGAACTGCGAGTTGGAAATGGTGCAAGAGTTGTAGCCGTTGCAGTTGGGACTTATAGTCTACCTTTGCCTTCTGGATTAATATTAGAGCTTAATAATTGTTATTATGTTCCTGCTATTACCAAAAACATTATTTCTATTCCTGTTTTGGATAATGAAGGGTTTTCATTTACAATTGAGAAAGGTTGTTTCTCTGTTTATTTGAATTCAATGTTTTATGCCACTGCTAAGAGATCTAATGGTCTATATTACCTAGACTTAGACAAAGATGTCCTTAACATAGACAACAAAAAACATAGATCAAGCGATACTAATCCTACTTACTTATGGCATTGTCGTTTAGGACACATAAACGCGAAACGCATTCAGAAGTTGCATAAAGATGGACTTCTAACATCTTTGACTTTGAGCCATTTGATGTGTGTGAATCATGTTTAATGGGTAAAATGACAAAGTCACCTTTTACTGGAAAGGGTGAAAGAGCCAGTGATCTATTGGGCCTAATACATACTGATGTATGTGGACCAATGAGCACAAAAGCTAGGGGAGGGTTTGGATACTTCATTACTTTTACGGACGATTTAAGTAGATATGGATATGTCTATTTAATGAAGCATAAGTCGGAATCATTTGAAAAGTTCAAAGAATTCCAGAATGAAGTCCAAAACCAGCTTGGCAAAACAATCAAAGCACTGCGATCCGATCGTGGTGGTGAAGATTTGAGCCAAGAGTTTAGTGATCATTTGAAGAGTTGTGGAATTCTTTCACAACTAACTCCACCTGGAACACCTCAGTTGAATGGTGTTTCGAAAGGAGGAACCGAACTCTACTTGATATGGTTCGGTCTATGATGAGTTTTGCTGATCTTTCGATATCCTTCTGGGATATGCTCTCGAAACTGCTACTTTCACACTTAATAGAACTCCATCAAAGGCAGTAGATAAGACACCATATGAGATATGGAGTGGAAAAGTTCCAAACTTGTCTTTTCTACGTATTTGGGGATGTGAGGTTTATGTAAAGCGTTTACTTTCAGATAAACTCGCCCCTAAATCAGATAAGTGTTTCTTTGTGGGTTATCCCAAGGAAACCAAGGGCTATTACTTCTACAATCGCACTGAGGGCAAAGTGTTTGTTGCTCGTCGTGGTGTCTTTTTGGAAAAAGATTTTATTTCCAAAAAGGCAAGTGGGAGTAATGTATTTCTCGAAGAAGTTCGAGAAGAGCAACAAATGGACATAGTTCATCCTATGTTAGAGACAACGACACAAGAGCCAGATGTTGGGCTTGAAGTAGTTCCTCCTTTGGAGGAATCTTCTCCCATAACTGACCAAGTGTTGGAGGACGTGCATCCCGTACACGAACCTCCTACTGTCCCACTCGAATCTAATTCGTGCGAAAATTCTCAAATTGTTGAGAAGAAAATTTCTCCTGACGTAAGTCTAGTAGAACAAGAATACCAACCAAGAGGTTTGTTGATTTCTTGTTAACCGAAAATTCTGAGATAATGATTTTAGAATTTGAGGAACCTACTACTTACAAGCAAGCTTTGATGAGTGAAGACTCCGAAAAATGGCTTGAAGCCATGAGGTCCGAAATGGCATCCATGTCTGAAAATCAAGTATGGGACTTGGATTTGCCCGATGGGGTTACACCTATTGGTTGCAAATGGGTTTTCAAAGTGAAAACAGACAAGGATGGTAATATTCAGGTTTACAAAGCAAGGTTGGTTGCAAAAGGGTTCAAGCAAGTTCATGGTATAGACTATGACAAAACTTTTTACCGGTAGCCATGCTTAAATCCTTCGGATACTCCTAGCGATGCGCCTTTATGATTACGAGATTTGGCAATGGATGTCAAAACCGCTTTCTTGAATGGGTTCTTGAAAGAGGATGTGTATATGACACACCGGAGGGTTTTGTGGATCCAGAAAATCCTAGGAGGTATGTAAGCTTCAAAAATCCATTTATGGATTGAAGCAAGCATCACGGAGTTGGAATCTTCGTTTTGATGAGGCAATCAAAGAGTTTGGTTTTCTTAAAAACAGAGAAGAGTCTTGTGTTTCCAAGAAGGAAAGTGGGAGTAACATAGTCATCTTGGTCTTGTATGTAGATGACATACTTCTCATAGGAAACAACATTCCCATGCTTGAGTCAGTCAAGGAATGGTTAAAAAGTTGTTTTTCTATGAAAGACCTTGGAAACGCTGAGTACATTTTGGGGATCAAGATCTATAGGGATAGGTCTAAGAGGATGATCGGACTTAGCCAACGAACTTATATAGATAAGATCGTCACTAAGTTCAACATGGAAAACTCTAAGAGAGGCTTCCTACCCATGCAACATGGAGTGTCGCTTAGCAAGACTCAGTGTCCTTCTGGGCCTGATGAGATTAAGCGAATGAGTAATGTTCCTTATGCGTCAGCTATAGGGTCCATTATGTACTCCATGATTTGTACTCGCCCAGATGTTTCATATGCCTTGAGCATGTGTAGCAGATTCCAATCAAATCCAGGTGACGCACACTGGAGTGCAGCTAAGAATATCCTAAAGTACTTGAGAAGGACTAAGGATAATTTCTTAGTGTATGGAGGTGAAAGTAAGTTAATTGTTGAGGGTTACACAGATGCGAGCTTCCAAACTGACAAAGATGATTTCCGATCCCAATCTGGTTTCATCTTTTGTCTAAATGGAGGGGCGATGAGCTGGAAAAGTTCAAAGCAAAGCACTGTTGCTGATTCTACAAAGAAGCTGAGTACATATTGCGGCAGATGCAGCAAAGGAAGCCGTTTGGATGAAGAAGTTCATTCTGGAGCTAGGAGTAGTGCCTAGTGTTGGAGATGGTATTGTTTTACATTGTGATAACAATGGTGCCATAGCTCAGTCTAAGGAACCAAGATCACATCAAAGATGTAAACATGTACTTAGAAAGTTTCATCTCATTCGAGAAATTGTTGAGAGAAAGGATGTAATAGTTTGCAAGGTTCATACGGATAGCAATGTCGCTGATCCTTTGACTAAACCTTTGCCACAGCCCAACATGAGAGTCATACTAGGGCTATAGGGCTTAAGCATATAGGAGAGGGGTTTAATTGGTACTATTTACTTTTAATTAGTTCACAGTTATAATTACTCGCTTTGATATGTATGTTTATGTTTATCAATAAAAGTTTTGTTCTTATTTAATCTTGGTTTAGTATTAAATAAAACGTTCAAAGTATTTTATAACGTTTGATAGATTGTCAAATACGTGATTTGACAAATGGAACTCTATCAAGTGAACAGAGTTATAATATACCTTAGTCCCTAGTTCGAATCATTAAGTTGAACGTAAATGATTCAGTTTCATGGACTAGATTGCAAGTTGATTGATAGCGCAGTTTCATGGGCTATAGGGACATGGAGATGTCTAGTCATTTGCATAGGCTTGTATAGTTGATACACGCTGGGCAGACCTAGTGGGAGTTCTCTAAAAGGTTTATGAGACTCTTATTAATATGTTTAGTGGATTCCTTTGACATGAGTATGACACTGTTCTTACTTAAGGATTAGTATGTTTTTGACGCTGCAAAACGCCTTGCCGTAAAAGGAGGTTATAAAAGCAGCGATCGGAATTGCTATGAATTGAGTGGGAGCTTTGGTCATACAAGATTGGATAAGTCCTCCTAAGTGTAGGATTGGTGTCTTGGCCCTTGAAGAGCAAGAACTGGTAAATGCATGGCCGTGCTCAAATGGATTAAGAAGTTAATCATTTGTTTCGACAGTTCGAACTCAGATTTCAAGGAACGACTTGAATATTGGTATGATGAACATATGATGTTATCATATCATCAAGTTAGACATTAAGCGACTTAAGGAGTTTGAAGGTTACACACTTGTTCTTAGACAAGTGGGAGATTGAAGGATTTTGTCCTCGATCAAGTGTAATAAACTAAATAATATTAGGATAAGGTATGGAGATAATATATTCAATAATATTAGATGATCACAACGTTTTGCTAGAAGCTAATTGTGATTTGTTGGACCAATATGATTAGGGTCAACTACTAATATCATTGAGTCCTATGAGGTCACACGAGTAATGACATTTGGATATTTACCCAAATCCATTTGTGAAATGGGTTGCGCGGTTTGATGATGGATGGGAAGAGTTGTAACTCATGAGTTTATTAGGCTCATAATGTATGACATTATGAGGCAAAATAAAGCCTCATGAAACACCTCTTTTGTAACCACCTTATATAATGATATGGGGTTACAAAGGTGTACATACTTTACAACTTCTAGAGTGAAAAATTTGATTTTTCCCTTAGTCTTTTTCACACTCATTTTCGGCCACCACCACAAAAGTAAGAGAGTGTTTTTCTCTCTTCTGTACTAGCACACGTGGTGATCCAAGTGTTGTTCGTGGACCAGCATTAGAGGAACGACGCTTGATGTTCTAAGGTGATCTCCACTAGAAGTTTGGTGAAAAGAGGAACATACGCATCAAAGGTATAATTCTATACTAATGTTTGATTCATACTAATTTATGCAATGATCTTGGGATAGATGTACAAGTATTTGATACTTGATTTTCCGCATTATGCATCTAAGTTCCTACACAAGCTCCATTTATGATCAAGGAATCGAATTAGTCTAGTGCAAAAACTGGATCTGGATGTCTAGTTTTAAAGGCTTAATTTTTCTTCTTTGGGGGTAAGAGAAACACAATGTTTTGTTTGAAAGGTTAGGACATTTTCTTTTCTTTGTGCTTATTCGAAGAAAGATAGGAACTTTGAGTGGGTGATCGCAAATTGAGATCACCTGTACTATCACATTCAGGATCTTGCCCAGTTTGTCGGGGGACTCTTGCTGTATAATAGTGTCTAAGGTTGAATTAGGTGATCTCAAATTTGAGTGGGTGATCGCAAATTGAGATCACCTGTAATTTTTTTTTAAGGCGAGGCGCCCCTTTAGTGATAAACCTTAAAAAAATTATAAAGCATATTTTATACTCAAAACACAACAATTAACCAAGTATTGGCTGCTGTGATTAAAAAACATATCTGTTGATTGTAATTTTAGCTATTAAAAAATATACCACCTACTGTTAATTAAAAAAATTCTGAACAATGCCAAGGAGTACAGGATAGAAGTGAGGTTTGTCTAGAAAATAAAAAAGTGTAGCAGAAGTGAGCACAGAAGAGAAGAGGAGATGTGAAAAAAAAGAAAAAGATAAAAGAACGAAGAAAAAAAAAGACAAATAAAAAGAGAGAAAAAGAGAAAAGGAACACGTGAACTCACTATTCCTCATCTTGGGAGTGGGGTACAGCTCACAACTCACAATAAAGTAATTAACTTCCCATGTTCACTGCAGTTGGAACCCTAACGAAAAGTTCGAAGAGAAGCTAGCTGGCTGATCTGCCAAACTGCTTTACTGGCGTCTTCTACCGTATATTTAAACCGCCAGTAACCATGGGGGAGTCTAGTCGGCACTCACTGTCATGAAGATTGACCTTCGATTGTCAACTTTTACCAAATTATTGAGAATTAAGGTTTCATAAAATTGGGGATTTTTGATTTAGGATTCAAATTGAAGCAAATTTATGCAATTAAATGATCGATCTTGCTCGAATGTAACTCCTAAAGCATGGATAAATTTTAATATACAGAAAATTTGATGATTTCTAGTTCTAAACTTGAATATCCTTTTTCTCTCTCTCGTTTTCCAAGTAAGCGTCCAAGACGAATCGCCTGGCGCCTCTCCGAAGGCGCGCGCCTCCTTGCGTCTCTCGTAGGGTGCTTCGCCTAGCTCTTCTGATGAGGTTTTTCTCACTTCGTCGCCTAGGCGCTCCCAAGGCCCGCTTTCTAAAACTAAGGGATCAATTAGCGCGTGTTTTTGTTTATAGAAAAAACTCAATGTTCAATAAGGATAGTAAATTGTGATGCTCTCTTGGCGCTATGCTTACTCGGAGGATTATGAGAATTTGAATTGATAACTAATAAGAAAGGCAATCACACTTTACCCAGATAGTTGGAAATTGGAAGACCTTGCCCTAGGCATGTTCTGTGGTGTTGATTCCTTTTTCACTAGTTCACTGAATTGTGTATTATTCATTTGACTTTGTCTGAGGTGAAAACACATTCTGTTGTGTGTTCACTGCTTTATGGCACAAATATTTCTTGAAATTGTATTTTGCTGTCTGGGTTTTTATTCTTTGGAAGCTCTTGGAAGCTTATGGAAAACCTCCTCATTGGAGACTTTTCACTGTTTAACTTTTCATGTGGGATGGTCAATATACGTTACTCTCACATTTACTCTACATGGTCCCACCAATTTTGTGTTTTATCAATTTCACCCAATCGAAAATTTACAAAGCAATCCAAATTCCAAACTCAATGGGGCAACCTTATGGGGATGAAATATTCTTTGGCCGATCTATGTAACAACCTAAGAACATGTTTAGCTCAATGTTTTTAGGCTCTAAGATACGGAATCAAATTCCCTTTCTTTTTGTCTGGGTCTGCCTCTCCTCAATCCATCACCATTATTTGGTGATGATTGGATTTCCCTTTACCTTTCCTTTCCCCTCAAGTAACAAGTTTTGTTACTATTTCACCCCTCCATTTGATTCCATTCCCCTTTCATTCAATGACTTGAACTCTTTATTTTTTTGCTATTCTCCTACTTTAGCTTCGTCATTTACTTTCTAATTGGAATTGCTGTACAGGGACTATTTGCTTTCCCCACCAAAAATTTATTGGTCGGATGTAATATAATGCTTTATTTGGTTTCTTCAACTTGTGGGCAGGTTGTCTCAAGAAGAACTCATGGCAGAGTTGCCCTCTTTCTTACCAGCTCTTTTTGATGCATTTGGAAATCAAAGTGCTGATGTCCGCAAGGTAAAAAAGTCTCCGGATCTTCTTTTTTTCAAAATTTTTGGGTGGGGGTCGGATTTCCCTTTACCAAAAGTCTCAGGGTTTAGGGTTTAGGGTTTTCGAAACCTACATCTTCGGATCCTTCCCCCCTCAGATGAGTTGAAGATGTTATTTTCTGATGTCTCACCTTTAAATAATTCTCTTACAGACAGTTGTATTCTGTCTGGTGGACATCTATATCATGCTCGGGAAAGCATTCCTGCCATATCTAGAGGGACTTAATAGTACCCAATTGCGCTTGGTAATAATTTATGCTAACCACATCTCACAAGCTAGAACGGGAGCCCCTATAGATGCTAGCCAATGATGTCTTCAGTATGGAGTTTTGATAGTGTTCCAAATTCATTGTTGTGTATTTTGTGTATGGTGTGAAAATGCAATTCGTTTGTGTGGGTGTATCCATTTGTGGCATTATGGTTTAGAAATATAGTTTTTGGTGTCCACCCTCTTGTTTGACGCTGGTGGGAGGTGGTTATGTGGTGGTGAGTGGAAAGAAATTGTATGAATTGTTTTTCTTGTCAATATTAAATTATTCTTTCGAATCATAGTCTGCTTTGAAGTTTGAGGTTCTTCGGAATGTATATACCTGTTCGTTAGTTGTTCATTCATTTACAAGTGCCTTTGGCTTGTGTTATTATCTCATTTGATCGACGTAGATTTGTTATTATCTTGTTTGATCGATGTAGATGTTTGTCATAGTATTGAGGTAACTCATGGCATATTAGTATTGAGGTAACTCGTGGCATATTAGGGTTATATTGAAAGGTACTATTGTGGATGCAATCTAAAGTTTTTACGTTGAATTAATGAGGCAGGTTGGCCTTCGACTCGCCCAACCATAGTAACTCATGACACTTCGTACTATTTCGCTTGGTTTAACTAATTTTGTACTAGCTTTGTTTCTTTTTAAATTTGCAATAATATGACTTATGCTTGGTACTCACAATTTTGACTAGAAATATTTTTAATTATATAAAAGCAACAATTTGGTATTTCCTACATAGATGGCGAGATGAATCTGATAAGATTCTATGTCATCATATTTTTTCTTATGTATAAATCGCAAATGATGATTAAAGTGAAATATTTCCTTCTTTTCTCTAGTTCTTCCATTTTGTTTGTTAACGCACAATTGTGAACAATTACATCTTTTTGTTAGGTGTAATAAAAATTGTAAGATAGTTGATATTATAAAAATGTATATAGGGATATAAAGATGGTCAAAGTAGAATTTGTGAATATTGTCAAAAGTCAAATTGGTAGAACTAATAAAATGGAGAAAGTACGTAAATTACGTCAGAGTATAAAATGTATATATTAAAAAGAAACAGAGTGAGTAATGTGTGGAATTTGAACTGACTATTATCGTCCATTGTGACAATTGAATTCAGAATAAATCATGAAATCGATGTATTTTATTTTCAAATAATATTGGTAATAAAATCAGAAAAACACAGCAATCGCATAAACAAATTGCAGAAATTTTCAAAAAGAAAAATAGAAGAACGAACCGATTTGCTCCAAAGTCGTGAAATTTGGTTAAAATGGGCACCTAATTCGCATTGCACGAAGCCAAGAACACAATCACTCATGAAAATCTCAGCCTTGGTTTCATCGAATGAAAAATGTATGGAGAAAGATTGAGAGAAAGGAGAATTATGGAGAGATGGAGAGAGAATTATGAAAAATCTATGGTAATCGCCCCAATTTGTTCAAATCTATGGAAATCTAAAGAGGACGAAGAGGTTAAAATCTATGAAAATCTAAAGAGGACGAAGAGGTTAAAATCTATGGAAATCTGAAGAGGACGAAGAGGGAAGATAGAGAGAGAGAGGAGTGGAGAGAGTAGTTAGAGAGAGAAATGGGTTTTGAGGCAAAGGGTATTTTAGATATTTTGTAGGGTTGTTTTAGTAAAGTGAGGATGTATTTAGCAACGACCAAGATTAAATAAAAGTTGTCTATTAATCCTAATTATATTGTATCGTAAACGAATGTGGTATAATCTCAAAATACCCCAATTTTATAAAAATCTTAATAATAATTGCATTAATAATAATCATAAAGTAATGATAAACCCTTTTCATATCAAGTCTTTCTTTTAATCAAGCCACATAATATGATAATCATTAGTCTACTACTAATACAAAATTAAATGAATAAGTGATATGTTTATACTAATATATTAAAAGATTTTCTAAGAAAGTTTGTGTGCCACGTGGCATTCTCCTATAAGGCTCTAATGCAGATATTTTATTTCAAGTCAAACCCTTAATTAAAAAAAAAATTAATGTTGTGTAATTACAAGTGTCGAGCACGTGATCTTTGAAACGAAAGGTGAAAGTTTAACCATTAATCCTACACAATACCATTGTTTGGTATTTCAAAATAAAATATCATAAGGTCTTATAATTATATCTCATTAAAAGATTTGAACAAGTGATAAGATACCTAACGCTTTTTATGATAATAACAAGACTATTATAAACCTAAACTCTTACTCCAATTCCTTATAGAAAGTTAAGTTTGCTTTCATCCCAAACTTTAAGGATTCATTTTTCAAAAATTATGAAATTACATATAATGTCATTACGTCAATTTTTAATCACTTGACAAAAAGTTACAAAATGTAACAAACCGGGATATCCTCCATGACATCCACGCGACACTCACTAGTTTATAAGTATATTATAAGTAGACCTCATTGTGAAGTATTTGCATGCTAGTGCACGCCAAAGGGGAACAAAATTTAATTATCTCTATTATATAAGCCAAGGGTGAGCTACGGTGTCTTCTTATAAGATCACTTTTTTACCCTTCACTTATCAAAAATATTCAATTCCTTCTTAATCTATATTTTTGTGTGATAAGTAATAAGAAAACTTAACATTACCTAGCTTATAATAAAATGTAATGTACACATAATATATTTTTAAAAAAAATATGCTTAAAAGAGATATTTTTGATTGAAAATTAATCTAATCTAACTAAAACAATTTTCAAACAATTAAAAAGTAAGAACTTACAAAGTTTCTTTCTAACTAAACTTCCAATTGCAATCACAATTTCAAAGAACATACATTAACATAAACATACCAAACTTCCTTTTATAATTGTTTTATGTGCCGATTAGAATAATTTATCATTTTATTTATTTAAAGGCTCATAGTGGTTGTTTGTGTTAGTTGGGATAATCCATCTCATCATTATTTAAAAATATATTCGTAATTCAAATATATCAAAGAAATAGGCTTATACCATTCAATTTCTCAATATAATGTTACGCAATGAATTACACATATATTAAAGATATTAGCATATATCATCCAATAATATCAATTTATAGTACATTCTGGTACAAGTTCATTTATCACATTGAAAAAAATATATTGTGAATGATCAAATTAAACTACAATAAAATAGTATAAGTACATTTAGTGCTTTCAATGTCAATATTAATGTTAATATGTTTTCGCACGCATCGCGTGCATATGAGACTATTAATAGAATAAACCAAAGTTATCAGCAAGATTTCTAAGATAATGAAGTATGTACTCAAGTGAAGATCAAACTCAATGTCCGACAGTGCATCCAAAGAAATAATAAAATATGACATGAAAAAAACTAATGTAAAATTCACGTACATAGTAATTATTGGATGAAAAATATTATCTTTATAAAAAAATCCTACTTAAATTTCTTGTATAACTAATATAATAGCCAGATATCTAACTAACACAATTGATTTTCTAAACTAGTAGATATCTCATACATAATAATCATCTCCAAGATATGACTAATATCTCATAACATGTACTATTTCCTATCCAACAAAAAGACATATACTTAATGTATCTTTGATATATCTGCTAATATAAGCATGCATGTCTTAAAGAACCAAAGTTCAACTCGAGACATCAGAACCAAGTGGATGGGATACGAGTTAGAAGATCATCATAGAGCGAGGCAAACTATCCAAAACCTTTTTTAACCACTCACTGCGATCATCACTATCATCATCAAGAATAGGAACATCAGGTGATCTTGGTACAATCTTCTTGAACATATGATTGGGTAGATGATCAACATAAGAAACAGTAGAGACATCAACCATAGCAACCATAGTATACCCTGATAAGCTATAATCAGCATTAAAATTGACATGGTCTAGTATAAGTGACAACAGATTGTGCTTGATACTAGTCCAAACTCCCGGAGTCACGTAACCAGGCAAATCTTGTATACTCGTAGCTGTTAAAACGTTAAACTGAAGTGTCTCGTATTTAAGTGGAATAACTATGTTAGTCCGAACAACATCAGAGTCGATATCGTACGTCTTTCCTAGGGTAATACATTTACCTCGACAAGCACAAGGACACTCCGTTTTGTTTTCGCAACAATGGTGCAACACATCCCAGTTTGTAAAATAGAGCGTAACAACTATGTTTGAGGATAACTGTTTGTAGGTGAAATCTTTTGCATGGTTAAGGTGCAGGTTGCAGAAGGATGATATTTTACGCCCATGGTTTTAAAAACTAAGTGTCTTTCAGATAAAAGTGAGTGGGACGATGTATTATATTTGATGATGGTGTTGCAGAGTACAACATTACTCGTGATATATATAGGTAGAAACTAGAAAGAGAGTTTATCTAAGATTTTGCTTAAACCCTCCCAATTCTAATTGTATTTGGAAACTAAACGTGGAATTTCTGATTTTTGAATTATTTTGATAGAATTATCCAAAAAGCAGTTGTGAATTTCTAATTTATTATGTAATTAATTGAAATGTCTTCACTATAGAGGTTATAGTTTATAATCCTAACTAGGATATATTCCCGTCTAGGAAACAAGATGCATTCCGATTCCTAATAGAAATAGGAATAATTATCTTTACTCAACTACCTCCGTCCAAAATTAGTACGAATTCGTTAGTCATACACGATGTCGCAAGGGACTACATGGTTCTTTTTCTCTCAGGTGCTGGTATCCATGTATAATAGTCTTTGACCAGTTGTATATCTTTTGTATTCCTGCAGGATTCTTTTGGGCTGGTGGATCTGTGGGTGCCTTGGGTGGTATGAGGTATGCACTGATGATAGAAAAGAGAATTGGGCTGGTGGAGAGGTATATTGCAAAAAGAGAACTTCTTGCAATATTTTCCTGAGAACTTGACTCTTAAAAGATATTGTTGAAGAAACCACTCACTAAATGTTTAATGATTCTTTTAAGAACATAAGGTGCATATTTAAAGCAGTGATTTGTTTACTACTGAATAATATCTTTGGCTACTGCAATACCAGCCAGTACGTGTAAGTCCGGCTTTGTAGAAACCTGAAGTTATGAAAGCTGAAGGATTTCTTGATTAGAGGCTTCCATATTCTGAATTAGGTTTATTTTAAGTGTCTTGTGCTTTCATCAAGACTATACAGGTTTTGTGTAATTGTAATAAGCTTGCTTCTCTGTTTCTCTATTGTGGTTATTGGAAAGACATTGAAGAAATCTATATGCACCCACTATTTTTTGGTCTCTTAGCAAAATGATCTGATGTTATTGCAGATTATCAATGAAGAAGATGGGGGTTTACATAGAAGACACGCGTCTCCTTCTGTTCGTGAAAGAAATTAGAAATGTGCCAATTACACCTCAGTCATCTGCTCCTTCACATTTGCCTGGATATGGAACTTCTGCTATCGTTGCAATGGATAAGACTGCAACTTTACCCTCAAGAGCATCCGTTTCATCAGGGATGCTTCTATCAAAATCTCTTGATAAAGGCTCTGACCGTAGTTTGGAAAGTGTACTTAATTCCAGTAAAGAGAAAGTTTCAGCAATTGAAAGCTTGCTTAGAGGTCTAGATTTGTCTTCAAAACATAATTCTTCGACTGCTCGATCATCTAGCCTTGATCTAGGTATGTATAACTTCTTTCATATTGAGTGTGAATACATTTACTTTGTTCTAATTGGGAGAAGGTATTATAGTGTTGTGTCAGCATTTCAGCAAGAACTAAATTTCCTATTTTTTCAAAGAAATTTGTTTGGACTATGTTTAGAAAGGGTAAATTATTATTTTGTTGCCCCTAGTGCAGGAGTTGACCCTCCATCCTCTCGTGATCCTCCATTTCCTCTCGCTGTTCCTGCTTCAAATCAAGTCACAAGTTTATCATTGGACTCAAAATTGTCGTCGGTCAGAGAAAGTAACAACCGCAATGGTGGCCTAGTTATGTCTGACTTGTACTCTCATATACATGCTTCAAAAGATGCTGGTAAATCATCATATCGCAGTGGTCTCATGAATGAGCCATCATCAACATTGATGTCGTACTCGGCTAAGAGAACTTCTGAAAGAGTACAAGAAAGAGGCTACATGGAGGAGCAAAGTGATTTCCGGGATTCTAGGAGATACATGAACTCACACATGGACCGGCAATATACCGAGACTCCCTATAGAGAAGCAACTTATAGAGATTCTAGTTATGTCCCAAATTTTCAGAGACCACTATCAAGAAAGAATGTCACAGGCAGAAGTACATCTTCGAGCAGGGGAGACGCCAAGTTATGTGGAAGGTCCCGCTTCTCTTCATGAGGCTCTAGGTGAGGGACTTAGTCCAAGTTCTGACTGGTGTGCTAGAGTTGCTGCTTTCAACTATATAAGGTCTCTGCTTCAGCAGGGCCCTAGTGGTATTCAAGACATTGTTCAGAGTTTTAAAAGGTGATGAAACTCTTTTTTAAGCATTTGGATGATCCCCATCATAAGGTCGCACAGGCAGCTCTTTTAACACTAGCAGAGATAATTCCCTCTTGTCGAAAGCCTTTTGAAAGTTACATGGAAAGGATCTTGCCACATGTTTTCTCCAGGTTAATTGATCCAAAAGAGGTAGTTCGGCAGCCTTGTACGACAACATTGGATATTGTGGGTAAAACTTATGGGGTAGATTCTTTGTTGCCGGCCTTACTTCGTTCACTGGATGAACAGCGATCACCTAAAGCAAAATTGGCTGTAATTGAATCGCAATTGGTTCGTTTTAAAAAAAATTGTAGTTCTTTTTTCTTGAAAAGATAACATGAAGACAATGTTGTATTTGTTTAGAAGAAAGTATTAACAATGGGGATTTGTACATTTGCTCAATGCTAAACAATAGTTTTGAAGGAGGAGGGAACCGTTGGGTTGGGAAAGGGCTGTGCTTATTGAATTAACATGTTGGTCTTGTACGTCCAATATCATTTACATATATTCTTGCCAGAATAATTTGTTGATCTTCATGTTGAAATCATCTCTTATTATTGACACAATACTATGACCTCTTTTCATTCTGGTCCTCTGGCAACTCTTTGTTTTTTATAAAAAATCGAGAATTGGTTCTTGGTTGGATAAGATAAAATTTCAGGGTGTTTAACTAAGAAATGCCGCTTACTGTGTTGCAGTACTTCAATAAGATTTTAACTGCTGTACTTGAGGTGCTAGATGACCCCGATTCTTCCGTTAGAGAAACTGTTCTATTGCTGATTGCTGAAATGCTGAGAAATCAGGTGAGCAATTCTCTTGGTCTATCAACAGGCTAATTTTCTCCCTTTAGCTGCTTGCCAAGACATGTACGTACTTAAATGTATCAATTGTCTTGATTCCAATTCCAGAAAGAAGCCATGGAAGACTCTGTCGAAATTGTAATTGAAAAGCTGCTTCATGTTTCAAAGGATACTGTTGTGAAGGTAATTTTTGGCGATTGAGTTTGTCTTTATCAAGTTATGCATACATGATCAGTTGGTTGAGCTGGTCCTATTCCTTTGGTAATATCTGGCCTACAGGCCCTGGTCCCATATCAGTTGACCATCCCGTTAAAGCAACTCTTGCCTGTAAAATTATAAATCTGGCTCATGGTGGACCAGCCTGGCCCATGGATCAATGAAGCACTTGCAAAGCTAATAAATTTTTTAAATATTTTAGAAATAAAATATTGATTCTTCAGCATGCATTGGCCATGGTTAAACCTGGCCAAGCCCATTCAGGTCATATGTGACAGAAACTGGCCTTCTTGCTCATCCACTGGTCATGTCTGAATTATCATTTCCATTTAACTAATGATTTTGCTTCAAACTTAGGTTGCCAATGAAGCAGAGAACTACTTGACTACCTTGATGGCCCAATATTACCCATTTAGATGCTTGAGTGTAAGCAGCTTGTTTTATTGTGTTCTCCCACTAATATTTCAAGATATATCTTGCATCCTTTATGAGTTATTTCTTTGGTTGCAGGTGATTGCTCCCCTGTTAGTCTCCGGGGATGAGATAACCCTTGTTGCTTGCGTAAATTGTTTGACAAAGGTATATGTTACTGTCTAGGTTGTATTAGATGCACAAGCTCCATTTAGTAGATCTTGAAGTTGCATATTTCTTTTTTGGGTTTAGGCTCAATCTTGCTATTACTTGTTTTTGTTGATTGTATGACTTGTATGCTGGTACACATGTAGTCTAGTGCACAATAAGCTGAAGGATTTTGTCCTCGATCAAGTTAATAAACTAAATAATATTAGGATAAGTTATGGAGATAATATATTCAATAATATTAGATGATCACAACGTTTTGCTAGAAGCTAATTGTGGTTTGTTGGACTAATATGATTAGGGTCAACTACTAATATCATTGAGTCCTATGAGGTCACACGAGTAATGACATTTGGATATTTACCCAAATCCATTTGTGAAATGGGTTGCGCGGTTTGATGATGGATGGGAAGAGTTGTAACTCATGAGTTTATTAGGCTCATAATGTATGACATTATGAGGCAAAATAAAGCCTCATGAAACACCTCTTTTGTAACCACCTTATATAATGATATGGGGTTACAAAGGTGTACATACTTTACAACTTCTAGAGTGAAAAATCTGATTTTCCCTTAGTCTTTTTCACACTCATTTTCGGCCACCACCACAAAAGTAAGAGAGTGTTTTTCTCTCTTCCGTACTAGCATAGGTGGTGATCCAAGTGTTGTTCGTGGACCAACATTAGAGGAACGGCGCTTGACGTTCTAAGGTGGTCTCCACTAGAAGTTTGGTGAAAAGAGGAACATACGCATCAAAGGTATAATTCTATACTAATGTTTGATTCATACTAATTTATGCAATGATCTTGGGATAGATGTACAAGTATTTGATACTTGATTTTCTGCATTATGCATCTAAGTTCCTACAGTGGTATCAGTTAGCCTATTGCATAGATAATAGGATCATGTTGATGCATGTTTTATTTTTTTTAAATTCAATTAAGGGAGGGCTTTATATATGAGTTTATTTGCAAGATTAATATTGCGATATTAATTGATTGGAAACATAAAAATCGGATTTTTATGTATATAAACATATATATTATAGTCAAAATTGAAATCTCACATCACAAAATATCAGATTTTGTGTGTTAGTTTATGTTTTTTTTTTTTAAAAAAAAACATAATATGAACCCTAATTTTTTCCCCAAATCAATTTGTTGTAACCTCCCTTCAATTATGCACAATGGTTGTTGATAATTGAGAGGAAAGGGGAGGGCCGCCGGAAATTAGACCGGCGTGGTGGCAGACGTTCCGCCGGCGGGTTCACCGGCGTGGTGCGTCGCTGGCCGCAGCAAGTCGCGCGCGTCGCTCCGTGCCCTGGGCATGGTTGCTGCCTGCGCGCGGGTCACGTCCTGCGCTGCCCAGCACAGGCTGCCGCCGGTCTTCGGTGGCGGTCGCCGTTGCCAGCGACGCGGTGGCCGAAATTTCCGAGGTTGTTTGCACGGTGGAGGGACGCTGCTGAGGTGGCAGTGGTGATGCACTGCTGCCTTGGCAGCTTCCAATTTTTTTTTTTTAAAGAAAAAGGAAAAAATAATTTGTTTTTGAGTATTTTCAAATTTGCAAATTAATTAATTAATGGTGATTAATTTTATATTTAAGTCATAATTGAATTAAAATAATGAGCTTTAATTTTATTAGTTAATTATATGTGATAATTGACTAGTTAATTTTAAAGGGGGTTACTAAGGAGTTAGTAACTACTATTATTATTATTTTCTTTTATGATGTTAATTACTTTTTAGGTTGTTAGTATTAATAGTTGATTAATTCTTCCATGCCTTTTTATGTGGTTAGTCATCATGTTAAGTTTTTTTTTAATATGATTAAATTATATGTGGTGCCTACAATTGCTTTAATTTTTCTTTAAGTTTAATATGATTAAATTTGTTAGATTAATATTTTAAAGCCTTTGTGAGACGAAATTCTAAATGATTAAATTTTGTCTTAAGGTACCAACCATAGGATTTAATGTGTGATTAAATCTTCATGACATTATTATGTTTTAAAGTTGTTAAAACATGATAATTTATTTTTAATAGTTGATTAAAATGCATGTTTTGTATATATGATATTATGAATGCATGCGGTGACTAGTATGGCCCAAAACTTGGATAGAAAATACGATCTGCGTATCGTTAATGTATTTTTGTAATCTAAATACGATCTACGCATCGTTGGTATTTTTGTAATATTATAGTTTATAATTTCAAAAATATTTATTCAAGTATTAATAAGAAGAATGGTGATTCAATCTTATCCTATGAAGCACAAGGATGGAGATCCATAGTGAATCAACAAGGGAGCCATAAAGAGTAGTCTTTAGGTTTAGGGGCCATACTAGGATCACATTTTATTTTATGCATTTAAATATTGCTTTTAAATGCTTTCTAAGTTTATTATGTTGTGATTTAATTATTTAAATGTTCACTAGTAATTAAATCAACATAATAATTTACTTAGGTCCCTTAAATAAAATATTGGGTTTTTGCTATTCCAAATAAACACCTACTAAAACTTGATCATTAGTAATAGGTTCTGCCAAAGCAGAGTGTTACTTCCAATCTTGGGCTAAGTAGAGTAAATTTCCGAAATTTGCAAGTTTAGTTTGGTTTGGCCCAAAAAAATCATCAAAACGGTTTTGGATTTTGTAGCAAAGTTTATGGGTTTTGTGTTTGGGTGACATGCTCTGTCTAGGATTAGGAAGGCTCTCCCCAACGTTGTGGGTAACTTCCTTACCTGGGAGCGTAATCACCTTAGCAAACACCCATTAACTAAGAATTACAAATGTTGTAATTAGTAAAGGAGTTACTTACCTTTTAAACTTGGTTTTAAGTTGAGGCCAAAGTCCACTTATAAATCATGTTTGATAGGATCTTAGAACCACTTGATTCAAAAGGGACACATTAAAATTGGTCAAGTGCATAGCTTTTATTTTAAAGTGTTTAAAATTTGTTAAAAGCTATTATGATAAACATACTTATTACTTTTTGCATCTTCTATGTAGATATCATGTCTGGTAACAACAATAATTCACCTTTTAACTTACGTTCAATCCTTGAGAAGGATAAATTGAACGGGAACAACTTCCTTGATTGGGAAAGGAATCTAAGAATTGTTCTTAGGTCCGAAGGTCGAGAGGATGTTCTTGAAACCCCGATCCCAGTTTTAACTACTACCTCTACTGATTGAGAAAGAGGCCCATAAGACCGTTGCAGAAAGGTCAGTAATTGTTACTTGCCTTATGCTAGCGGCTATGGAACCAAGCCTTCAAAAGAGGTTTGCAAGCTTGGATGCCTATAGCATTATCTACAGTTGAAAACCATGTTTCAACAACAAGCTCGGATAAAGAGGTATGAAACTCACAAGGCTATTCTTGAGTGTTCGTTAGTTGAAGGCAAGCCGGTCGCCACTCATGTCTTCGAAGTGATTGGTTATTTCAAAGCCATGGAGAGGTTGGGCTTTCCTTATAGCCAAGAGTTGGCTACTGACATCATTCTGCACTCACTTCATAAGGGGTTCAATACGTTTCGATTTAATTTCAATATGAACGGGGTGTCGAAAACCCTTGCTGAGTTGCATGGGATGCTCATGACTGCCGAGCAAAACATCACTATTGCACCTAAGAAGGAAGTTCTTATGGTTCAAAAGGAAAAGGGTTTTAAGAAGGAATGGGCTGGCAAAAAAACAAGATAAGGGCAAGCAAGTTGCCACTAAGACTGCTATTAAGCCACAGGCAAAGGCAAAGCCAAAGGTGGCCGCAAATGCCAAGTGCTTCTATTGTGATCAAATAGGTCATTGGAAGCGTAACTGCCCAAAGTACTTGAAGGATAAGAAGTCTGGGGCTTCTTCTTCAGGTATCTATGTCATTGACATTAATTTAGCAACCTCTACTTCTTGGGTATTTGATACCGGTTGTGTTTCTCACATTACTTCGAATGTGCAGGGACTAAGAAGGAGTAGAACTTTGGCTAAAGGAGAGGTGGAACTGCGAGTTGGAAATGGTGCAAGAGTTGCAGCCGTTGCAGTTGGGACTTATAGTCTACCTTTGCCTTCTGGATTAATATTAGAGCTTAATAATTGTTATTATGTTCCTGCTATTACCAAAAACATTATTTCTATTCCTGTTTTGGATAATGAAGGGTTTTCATTTACAATTGAGAAAGGTTGTTTCTCTGTTTATTTGAATTCAATGTTTTATGCCACTGCTAAGAGATCTAATGGTCTATATTACCTAGACTTAGACAAAGATGTCCTTAACATAGACAACAAAAAACATAGATCAAGCGATACTAATCCTACTTACTTATGGCATTGTCGTTTAGGACACATAAACGCGAAACGCATTCAGAAGTTGCATAAAGATGGACTTCTAACATCCTTTGACTTTGAGCCATTTGATGTGTGTGAATCATGTTTAATGGGTAAAATGACAAAGTCACCTTTTACTGGAAAGGGTGAAAGAGCCAGTGATCTATTGGGCCTAATACATACTGATGTATGTGGACCAATGAGCACAAAAGCTAGGGGAGGGTTTGGATACTTCATTACTTTTACGGACGATTTAAGTAGATATGGATATGTCTATTTAATGAAGCATAAGTCGGAATCATTTGAAAAGTTCAAAGAATTCCAGAATGAAGTCCAAAACCAGCTTGGCAAAACATCAAAGCACTGCGATCCGATCGTGGTGGTGAAATTTGAGCCAAGAGTTTAGTGATCATTTGAAGAGTTGTGGAATTCTTTCACAACTAACTCCACCTGGAACACCTCAGTTGAATGGTGTTTCGAAAGGAGGAACCAACTCTACTTGATATGGTTCGGTCTATGATGAGTTTTGCTGATCTTCCAATATCCTTCTGGGGATATGCTCTCGAAACTGCTACTTTCACACTTAATAGAACTCCATCAAAGGCAGTGGATAAGACACCATATGAGATATGGAGTGGAAAAGTTCCAAACTTGTCTTTTCTACGTATTTGGGGATGTGAGGTTTATGTAAAGCGTTTACTTTCAGATAAACTCGCCCCTAAATCAGATAAGTGTTTCTTTGTGGGTTATCCCAAGGAAACCAAGGGCTATTACTTCTACAATCGCACTGAGGGCAAAGTGTTTGTTGCTCGTCGTGGTGTCTTTTTGGAAAAAGATTTTATTTCCAAAAAGGCAAGTGGGAGTAATGTATTTCTCAAGAAGTTCGAGAAGAGCAACAAATGGACATAGTTCATCCTATGTTAGAGACAACGACACAAGAGCCAGATGTTGGGCTTGAAGTAGTTCCTCCTTTGGAGGAATCTTCTCCCATAACTGACCAAGTGTTGGAGGACGTGCATCCCGTACACGAACCTCCTACTGTCCCACTCGAATCTAATTCGTGCGAAAATTCTCAAATTGTTGAGAAGAAAATTTCTCCTGTTGACGCCCTCGTAAGTCTAGTAGAACAAGAATACCAACCAAGAGGTTTGTTGATTTCTTGTTAACCGAAAATTCTGAGATAATGATTTTAGAATTTGAGGAACCTACTACTTACAAGCAAGCTTTGATGAGTGAAGACTCCGAAAAATGGCTTGAAGCCATGAGGTCCGAAATGGCATCCATGTCTGAAAATCAAGTATGGGACTTGTGATTTGCCCGATGGGTTACACCTATTGGTTGCAAATGGGTTTTCAAAGTGAAAACAGACAAGGATGGTAATATTCAGGTTTACAAAGCAAGGTTGGTTGCAAAAGGGTTCAAGCAAGTTCATGGTATAGACTATGACAAAACTTTTCACGGTAGCCATGCTTAAATCCTTCGGATACTCCTAGCGATGCGCCTTTAGATTACGAATATGGCAGATGGATGTCAAAACCGCTTTCTTGAATGGGTTCTTGAAAGAGGATGTGTATATGACACAACCGGAGGGTTTTGTGGATCCAGAAAATCCTAGGAGGGTATGTAAGCTTCAAAAATCCATTTATGGATTGAAGCAAGCATCACGGAGTTGGAATCTTCGTTTTGATGAGGCAATCAAAGAGTTTGGTTTTCTTAAAAACAGAGAAGAGTCTTGTGTTTCCAAGAAGGAAAGTGGGAGTAACATAGTCTTCTTGGTCTTGTATGTAGATGATATACTTCTCATAGGAAACAACATCCCCATGCTTGAGTCAGTCAAGGAATGGTTAAAACATTGTTTTTCTATGAAAGACCTTGGAAACGCTGAGTACATTTTGGGGATCAAGATCTATAGGGATAGGTCTAAGAGGATGATCGGACTTAGCCAACGAACTTATATAGATAAGATCGTCACTAAGTTCAACATGGAAAACTCTAAGAGAGGCTTCCTACCCATGCAACATGGAGTGTCGCTTAGCAAGACTCAGTGTCCTTCTGGGCCTGATGAGATTAAGCGAATGAGTAATGTTCCTTATGCGTCAGCTATAGGGTCCATTATGTACTCCATGATTTGTACTCGCCCAGATGTTTCATATGCCTTGAGCATGTGTAGCAGATTCCAATCAAATCCAGGTGACGCACACTGGAGTGCAGCTAAGAATATCCTAAAGTACTTGAGAAGGACTAAGGATAATTTCTTAGTGTATGGAGGTGAAAGTAAGTTAATTGTTGAGGGTTACACAGATGCGAGCTTCCAAACTGACAAGGATGATTTCCGATCCCAATATCTGGTTTCATCTTTTGTCTAAATGGAGGGGCATGAGCTGAAAAAGTTCAAAGCAAAGCACTGTTGCTGATTCTACAACAAAAGCTGAGTACATTGCTGCGGCAGATGCAGCAAAGGAAACCGTTGGATGAAGAAGTTCATTCTGGAGCTAGGAGTAGTGCCTAGTGTTGGAGATGGTATTGTTTTACATTGTGATAACAATGGTGCCATAGCTCAGTCTAAGGAACCAAGATCACATCAAAGATGTAAACATGTACTTAGAAAGTTTCATCTCATTCGAGAAATTGTTGAGAGAAAGGATGTAATAGTTTGCAAGGTTCATACGGATAGCAATGTCGTTGATCCTTTGACTAAACCTTTGCCACAGCCCAACATGAGAGTCATACTAGGGCTATAGGGCTTAAGCATATAGGAGAGTGGGTTTAATTGGTACTATTTACTTTTAATTAGTTCACAGTTATAATTACTCGCTTTGATATGTATGTTTATGTTTATCAATAAAAGTTTTGTTCTTATTTAATCTTGGTTTAGTATTGAATAAAACGTTCAAAGTATTTTATAACGTTTGATAGCATTGTCAAATACGTGATTTGACAAATGGAACTCTATCAAGTGAACAAGAGTTATAATATACCTTAGTCCCTAGTTCGAATCATTAAGTTGAACGTAAATGATTCAGTTTCATGGACTAGATTGCAAGTTGATTGATAGCGCAGTTTCATGGGCTATAGGGACATGGAGATGTCTAGTCATTTGCATAGGCTTGTATAGTTGATACACGCTGGGCAGACCTAGTGGGAGTTCTCTAAAAGGTTTATGAGACTCTTATTAATATGTTTAGTGGATTCCTTTGACATGAGTATGACACTGTTCTTACTTAAGGATTAGTATGTTTTTGACGCTGCAAAACGCCTTGCCGTAAAAGGAGGTTATAAAAGCAGCGATCGGAATTGCTATGAATTGAGTGGGAGCTTTGGTCATACAAGATTGGATAAGTCCTCCTAAGTGTTAGGATTGGTGTCTTGGCCCCTTGAAGAGCAAGAACTGAAAATGCATGGCCGTGCTCAAATGGATTAAGAAGTTAATCATTTGTTTCGACAGTTCGAACTCAGATTTCAAGGAACGACTTGAATATTGGTATGATGAACATATGATGTTATCATATCATCAAGTTAGACATTAAGCGACTTAAGGAGTTTGAAGGTTACACACTTGTTCTTAGACAAGTGGGAGATTGAAGGATTTTGTCCTCGATCAAGTGTAATAAACTAAATAATATTAGGATAAGTTATGGAGATAATATATTCAATAATATTAGATGATCACAACGTTTTGCTAGAAGCTAATTGTGATTTGTTGGACTAATATGATTAGGGCAACTACTAATATCATTGAGTCCTATGAGGTCACACGAGTAATGACATTTGGATATTTACCCAAATCCATTTGTGAAATGGGTTGCGCGGTTTGATGATGGATGGGAAGAGTTGTAACTCATGAGTTTATTAGGCTCATAATGTATGACATTATGAGGCAAAATAAAGCCTCATGAAACACCTCTTTTGTAACCACCTTATATAATGATATGGGGTTACAAAGGTGTACATACTTTACAACTTCTAGAGTGAAAAATTTGATTTTTCCCTTAGTCTTTTCACACTCATTTTCGGCCCTCACCACAAAAGTAAGAGAGTGTTTTTCTCTCTTCTGTACTAGCACACGTGGTGATCCAAGTGTTGTTCGTGGACCAGCATTAGAGGAACGACGCTTGATGTTCTAAGGTGATCTCCACTAGAAGTTTGGTGAAAAGAGGAACATACGCATCAAAGGTATAATTCTATACTAATGTTTGATTCATACTAATTTATGCAATGATCTTGGGATAGATGTACAAGTATTTGATACTTGATTTTCCGCATTATGCATCTAAGTTCCTACACAAGCTCCATTTATGATCAAGGAATCGAATTAGTCTAGTGCAAAAACTGGATCTGGATGTCTAGTTTTAAAGGCTTAATTTTTCTTCTTTGGGGGTAAGAGAAACACAATGTTTTGTTTGAAAGGTTAGGACATTTTCTTTTCTTTGTGCTTATTCGAAGAAAGATAGGAACTTTGAGTGGGTGATCGCAAATTGAGATCACCTGTACTATCACATTCAGGATCTTGCCCAGTTTGTCGGGGGACTCTTCTGTATAATAGTGTCTAAGGTTGAATTAGGTGATCTCAAATTTGAGTGGGTGATCGCAAATTGAGATCACCTGTAATTTTTTTTTTAAGGCGAGGCGCCCCTTTAGTGATAAACCTTAAAAAAATTATAAAGCATATTTTATACTCAAAACACAACAATTAACCAAGTATTGGCTGCTGTGATTAAAAAACATATCTGTTGATTGTAATTTTAGCTATTAAAAAATATACCACCTACTGTTAATTAAAAAAATTCTGAACAATGCCAAGGAGTACAGGATAAGAAGTGAGGTTTGTCTAGAAAATAAAAAAGTGTAGCAGAAGTGAGCACAGAAGAGAAGAGGAGATGTGAAGAAAAAAGAAAAAGATAAAAGAACGAAGAAAAAAAAAGACAAATAAAAAGAGAGAAAAAGAGAAAAGGAACACGTGAACTCACTATTCCTCATCTTGGGAGTGGGGTACAGCTCACAATTCACAATAAAGTAATTAACTTCCCATGTTCACTGCAGTTGGAACCCTAACGAAAAGTTCGAAGAGAAGCTAGCTGGCTGATTGCCAAACTGCTTTACTGGCGTCTTCTACCGTATATTTAAACCGCCAGTAACCATGGGGGAGTCTAGTCGGCACTCACTGTCATGAAGATTGACCTTCGATTGTCAACTTTTACCAAATTTGAGAATTAAGGTTTCATAAAATTGGGGATTTTTGATTTAGGATTCAAATTGAAGCAAATTTATGCAATTAAATGATCGATCTTGCTCGAATGTAACTCCTAAAGCATGGATAAATTTTAATATACAGAAAATTTGATGATTTCTAGTTCTAAACTTGAATATCCTTTTTCTCTCTCTCGTTTTCCAAGTAAGCGTCCAAGACGAATCGCCTGGCGCCTCTCCGAAGGCGCGCGCCTCCTTGCGTCTCTCGTAGGGTGCTTCGCCTAGCTCTTCTGATGAGGTTTTTCTCACTTCGTCGCCTAGGCGCTCCCAAGGCCCGCTTTCTAAAACTAAGGGATCAATTAGCGCGTGTTTTTGTTTATAGAAAAAACTCAATGTTCAATAAGGATAGTAAATTGTGATGCTCTCTTGGCGCTATGCTTACTCGGAGGATTATGAGAATTTGAATTGATAACTAATAAGAAAGGCAATCACACTTTACCCAGATAGTTGGAAATTGGAAGACCTTGCCCTAGGCATGTTCTGTGGTGTTGATTCCTTTTTCACTAGTTCACTGAATTGTGTATTATTCATTTGACTTTGTCTGAGGTGAAAACACATTCTGTTGTGTGTTCACTGCTTTATGGCACAAATATTTCTTGAAATTGTATTTTGCTGTCTGGGTTTTTATTCTTTGGAAGCTCTTGGAAGCTTATGGAAAACCTCCTCATTGGAGACTTTTCACTGTTTAACTTTTCATGTGGGATGGTCAATATACGTTACTCTCACATTTACTCTACATGGTCCCACCAATTTTGTGTTTTATCAATTTCACCCAATCGAAAATTTACAAAGCAATCCAAATTCCAAACTCAATGGGGCAACCTTATGGGGATGAAATATTCTTTGGCCGATCTATGTAACAACCTAAGAACATGTTTAGCTCAATGTTTTTAGGCTCTAAGATACGGAATCAAATTCCCTTTCTTTTTGTCTGGGTCTGCCTCTCCTCAATCCATCACCATTATTTGGTGATGATTGGATTTCCCTTTACCTTTCCTTTCCCCTCAAGTAACAAGTTTTGTTACTATTTCACCCCTCCATTTGATTCCATTCCCCTTTCATTCAATGACTTGAACTCTTTATTTTTTTGCTATTCTCCTACTTTAGCTTCGTCATTTACTTTCTAATTGGAATTGCTGTACAGGGACTATTTGCTTTCCCCACCAAAAATTTATTGGTCAGATGTAATATAATGCTTTATTTGGTTTCTTCAACTTGTGGGCAGGTTGTCTCAAGAAGAACTCATGGCAGAGTTGCCCTCTTTCTTACCAGCTCTTTTTGATGCATTTGGAAATCAAAGTGCTGATGTCCGCAAGGTAAAAAAGTCTCGGATCTTCTTTTTTTTCAAAATTTTGGGTGGGGGTCGGATTTCCCTTTACCAAAAGTCTCAGGGTTTAGGGTTTAGGGTTTTCGAAACCTACATCTTCGGATCCTTCCCCCCTCAGATGAGTTGAAGATGTTATTTTCTGATGTCTCACCTTTAAATAATTCTCTTACAGACAGTTGTATTCTGTCTGGTGGACATCTATATCATGCTCGGGAAAGCAT
>NC_079208.1:39927253-40009772 GCF_026745355.1 Beta vulgaris subsp. vulgaris
CCTGTAAAATTATAAATCTGGCTCATGGTGACCAGCCTGCCCATGGATCAATGAAGCACTTGCAGAGCTAATAAATTTTTTAAATATTTTAGAAATAAAATATTGATTCTTCAGCATGCATTGGCCATGGTTAAACCTGGCCAAGCCCATTCAGGTCATATGTGACATAAACTGGCCTTTTGCTCATCCACTGGTCATGTCTGAATTATCATTTCCATTTAACTAATGTTTTGCTTCAAACTTAGGTTGCCAATGAAGCAGAGAACTACTTGACTACCTTGATGGCCCATATACCCATTTAGATGCTTGAGTGTAAGCAGCTTGTTTTATTGTGTTCTCCCACTAATATTTCAAGATATATCTTGCATCCTTTATGAGTTATTTCTTTGGTTGCAGGTGATTGCTCCCTGTTAGTCTCCGGGATGAGATAACCCTTGTTGCTTGCGTAAATTGTTTGACAAAGGTATATGTTACTGTCTAGGTTGTATTAGATGCACAAGCTCCATTTAGTAGATCTTGAAGTTGCATATTTCTTTTTTGGGTTTAGGCTCAATCTTGCTATTACTTGTTTTTGTTGATTGTATGACTTGTATGCTGGTACACATGTAGTCTAGTGCACAAGCTGAAGGATTTTGTCCTCGATCAAGTGTAATAAACTAAATAATATTAGGATAAGTTATGGAGATAATATATTCAATAATATTAGATGATCACAACGTTTTGCTAGAAGCTAATTGTGGTTTGTTGGACTAATATGATTAGGGTCAACTACTAATATCATTGAGTCCTATGAGGTCACACGAGTAATGACTTTGGATATTTACCCAAATCCATTTGTGAAATGGGTTGCGCGGTTTGATGATGGATGGGAAGAGTTGTAACTCATGAGTTTATTAGGCTCATAATGTATGACATTATGAGGCAAAATAAAGCCTCATGAAACACCTCTTTTGTAACCACCTTATATAATGATATGGGGTTACAAAGGTGTACATACTTTACAACTTCTAGAGTGAAAAATCTGATTTTTCCCTTAGTCTTTTCACACTCATTTTCGGCCACCACCACAAAAGTAAGAGAGTGTTTTTCTCTCTTCCGTACTAGCATAGTGGTGATCCAAGTGTTGTGTGGACCAACATTAGAGGAACGGCGCTTGACGTTCTAAGTGATCTCCACTAGAAGTTTGGTGAAAAGAGGAACATACGCATCAAAGGTATAATTCTATACTAATGTTTGATTCATACTAATTTATGCAATGATCTTGGGATAGATGTACAAGTATTTGATACTTGATTTTCCTGCATTATGCATCTAAGTTCCTACAGTGGTATCAGTTAGCCTATTGCATAGATTAATAGATCATGTTGATGCATGTTTTATTTCATTTTTAATTCAATTAAGGGAGGGCTTTATATATGAGTTTATTTGCAAGATTAATATTGCGATATTAATTGATTGGAAACATAAAAATTGGATTTTTATGTATATGTAAATATATATTATACTCAAAATTGAAATCTCACATCACAAAATATCAGTTTTGTGTGTAGTTTATGTTTTTTCTTTAAAAAAAAACATAATATGAACCCTAATTTTTTCCCCAAATCAATTTGTTAACTCCCTTCAATTATGCACAATGGTTGTTGATAATTGAGAGGAAAGGGGAGGGCCGCCGGAAATTAGACCGCGCGTGGTGGCAGACGTTCCGCCGGCGGGTTCACCGGCGTGGTGCGTCGCTGGCCGCAGCAAGTCGCGGCGTCGCTCCGTGCCCTGGGCATGGTTGCTGCCTGCGCGGGTCCGTCCTGCGCTGCCCAGCACAGGCTGCCGCCGGTCTTCGGTGGCGGTCGCCGTTGCCAGCGACGCGGTGGCCGAAATTTCCGAGGTTGTTTGCACGGTGGAGGGACGCTGCTGAGGTGGCAGTGGTGATGCACTGCTGCCTTGGCAGCTTCCAATTTTTTTTTTTTAAGAAAAAGGAAAAAATAATTGTTTTTGAGTATTTTCAATTTGCAAATTAATTAATTAATGGTGATTAATTTTATATTTAAGTCATAATTGAATTAAAATAATGAGCTTTAATTTTATTAGTTAATTATATGTGATAATTGACTAGTTAATTTTAAAGGGGTTACTAAGGAGTTAGTAACTACATTATTATTATTTTCTTTTATGATGTTAATTACTTTTAGGTTGTTAGTATTAATAGTTGATTAATTCTTCCATGCCTTTTATGTGGTTAGTCATCATGTTAAGTTTTTTTTAATATGATTAAATTATATGTGGTGCCTACAATTGCTTTAATTTTTCTTTAAGTTTAATATGATTAAATTTGTTAGATTAATATTTTAAAGCCTTTGTGAGACGAAATTCTAATATGATTAAATTTTGTCTTAAGGTACCAACCATAGGATTTAATGTGTGATTAAATCTTAGCATTATTATGTTTTAAAGTTGTTAAAACATGATAATTTATTTTAATAGTTGATTAAAATGTTTTTGTATATATGATATTATGAATGCATGCGGTGACTAGTATGGCCCAAAACTTGGATAGAAAATACGATCTGCGTATCGTTAATGTATTTTTGTAATCTAAATACGATCTACGCATCGTTGGTATTTTTGTAATATTATTTTATAATTTCAAAAATATTTATTCAAGTATTAATAAGAAGAATGGTGATTCAATCTTATCCTATGAAGCACAAGGATGGAGATCCATGGTGATTCAACAAGGGAGCCTAAAGAGTAGTCTTTAGGTTTAGGGGCCATACTAGGATCACATTTTATTTTATGCATTTAAATATTGCTTTTAAATGCTTTCTAAGTTTATTATGCTTGTGATTTAATTATTTAAATGTTCACTAGTAATTAAATCAACATAATAATTTACTTAGGTCCCTTAAATAAAATATTGGGTTTTTGCTATTCCAAATAAACACCTACTAAAACTTGATTTAGTAATAGGTTCTGCCAAAGCAGAGTGTTACTTTCAATCTTGGGCTAAGTAGAGTAAATTTCCGAAATTTGCAAGTTTAGTTTGGTTTGGCCCAAAAAATCATCAAAACGGTTTTGGATTTTGTAGCAAAGTTTATGGGTTTTGTGTTTGGGTGACATGCTCTGTCTAGGATTAGGAAGGCTCTCCCCAACGTTGTGGGTAACTTCCTTACCTGGGAGCGTAATCACCTTAGCAAACACCCATTAACTAAGATTACAAATGTTGTAATTAGTAAAGGAGTTTACTTACCTTTTAAACTTGGTTTTAAGTTGAGGCCAAAGTCCACTTATAAATCATGTTTGATAGGATCTTAGAACCACTTGATTCAAAAGGGACACATTAAAATTGGTCAAGTGCATAGCTTTTATTTTAAAGTGTTTAAAAATTTGTTAAAAGCTATTATGATAGATATCATGTCTGGTAACAACAATAATTCACCTTTTAACTTACGTTCAATCCTTGAGAAGGATAAATTGAACGGGAACAACTTCCTTGATTGGGAAAGGAATCTAAGAATTGTTCTTAGGTCCGAAGGTCGAGAGGATGTTCTTGAAACCCCGATCCCAGTTTTAACTACTACCTCTACTGATGCTGAGAAAGAGGCCCATAAGGCCGTTGCAGAAAGGTCAGTAATTGTTACTTGCCTTATGCTAGCGGCTATGGAACCAAGCCTTCAAAAGAGGTTTGCAAGCTTGGATGCCTATAGCATTATCGACAGTTGAAAACCATGTTTCAACAACAAGCTCGGATAGAGAGGTATGAAACTCACAAGGCTATTCTTGAGTGTTCGTTAGTTGAAGGCAAGCCGGTCGCCACTCATGTCTTCGAAATGATTGGTTATTTCAAGCCATGGAGAGGTTGGGCTTTCCTTATAGCCAAGAGTTGGCTACTGACATCATTCTGCACTCACTTCATAAGGGGTTCAATACGTTTCGATTGAATTTCAATATGAACGGGGTGTCGAAAACCCTTGCTGAGTTGCATGGGATGCTCATGACTGCCGAGCAAAACATCACTATTGCACCTAAGAAGGAAGTTCTTATGGTTCAAAAGGAAAAGGGTTTTAAGAAGGAATGGGCTGGCAAAAAAAGCAAGATAAGGGCAAGCAAGTTGCCACTAAGACTGCTATTAAGCCACAGGCAAAGGCAAAGCCAAAGGTGGCCGCAAATGCCAAGTGCTTCTATTGTGATCAAATAGGTCATTGGAAGCGTAACTGCCCAAAGTACTTGAAGGATAAGAAGTCTGGGGCTTCTTCTTCAGGTATCTATGTCATTGACATTAATTTAGCAACCTCTACTTCTTGGGTATTTGATACCGGTTGTGTTTCTCACATTACTTCGAATGTGCAGGGACTAAGAAGGAGTAGAACTTTGGCTAAAGGAGAGGTGGAACTGCGAGTTGGAAATGGTGCAAGAGTTGTAGCCGTTGCAGTTGGGACTTATAGTCTACCTTTGCCTTCTGGATTAATATTAGAGCTTAATAATTGTTATTATGTTCCTGCTATTACCAAAAACATTATTTCTATTCCTGTTTTGGATAATGAAGGGTTTTCATTTACAATTGAGAAAGGTTGTTTCTCTGTTTATTTGAATTCAATGTTTTATGCCACTGCTAAGAGTCTAATGGTCTATATTACCTAGACTTAGACAAAGATGTCCTTAACATAGACAGCAAAAAACATAGATCAAGCGATACTAATCCTACTTACTTATGGCATTGTCGTTTAGGACACATAAACGCGAAACGCATTCAGAAGTTGCATAAAGATGGACTTCTAACATCTTTGACTTTGAGCCATTTGATGTGTGTGAATCATGTTTAATGGGTAAAATGACAAAGTCACCTTTTACTGGAAAGGGTGAAAGAGCCAGTGATCTATTGGGCCTAATACATACTGATGTATGTGGACCAATGAGCACAAAAGCTAGGGGAGGGTTTGGATACTTCATTACTTTTACGGACGATTTAAGTAGATATGGATATGTCTATTTAATGAAGCATAAGTCGGAATCATTTAAAAAGTTCAAAGAATTCAAAAATGAAGTCCAAAACTAGCTTGGCAAACACAATCAAAGCACTGCGATCTGATCGTGGTGGTGAAATTTGAGCCAAGAGTTTAGTGATCATTGAAGAGTTGTGGAATTCTTTCACAACTAACTCCACCTGGAACACCTCAGTTGAATGGTGTTTCGAAAGGAGGAACCGAACTCTACTTGATATGGTTCGGTCTATGATGAGTTTTGCTGATCTTCCAATATCCTTCTGGGGATATGCTCTCGAAACTGCTACTTTCACACTTAATAGAACTCCATCAAAGGCAGTAGATAAGACACCATATGAGATATGGAGTGGAAAAGTTCCAAACTTGTCTTTTCTACGTATTTGGGGATGTGAGGTTTATGTAAAGCGTTTACTTTCAGATAAACTCGCCCCTAAATCAGATAAGTGTTTCTTTGTGGGTTATCCCAAGGAAACCAAGGGCTATTACTTCTACAATCGCACTGAGGGCAAAGTGTTTGTTGCTCGTCGTGGTGTCTTTTTGGAAAAAGATTTTATTTCCAAAAAGGCAAGTGGGAGTAATGTATTTCTCGAAGAAGTTCGAGAAGAGCAACAAATGGACATAGTTCATCCTATGTTAGAGACAACGACACAAGAGCCAGATGTTGGGCTTGAAGTAGTTCCTCCTTTGGAGGAATCTTCTCCCATAACTGACCAAGTGTTGGAGGACGTGCATCCCGTACACGAACCTCCTACTGTCCCACTCGAATCTAATTCGTGCGAAAATTCTCAAATTGTTGAGAAGAAAATTTCTCCTGACGTAAGTCTAGTAGAACAAGAATACCAACCAAGAGGTTTGTTGATTTCTTGTTAACCGAAAATTCTGAGATAATGATTTTAGAATTTGAGGAACCTACTACTTACAAGCAAGCTTTGATGAGTGAAGACTCCGAAAAATGGCTTGAAGCCATGAGGTCCGAAATGGCATCCATGTCTGAAAATCAAGTATGGGACTTGGTAGATTTGCCCGATGGGGTTACACCTATTGGTTGCAAATGGGTTTTCAAAGTGAAAACAGACAAGGATGGTAATATTCAGGTTTACAAAGCAAGGTTGGTTGCAAAAGGGTTCAAGCAAGTTCATGGTATAGACTATGACGAAACCTTTTCAGCGTAGCCATGCTTAAATCCTTCGGATACTCCTAGCGATGCGCCTTTATGATTACGAGATTTGGCAAATGGATGTCAAAACCGCTTTCTTGAATGGGTTCTTGAAAGAGGATGTGTATATGACACAGCCGGAGGGTTTTGTGGATCCAGAAAATCCTAGGAGGGTATGTAAGCTTCAAAAATCCATTTATGGATTGAAGCAAGCATCACGGAGTTGGAATCTTCGTTTTGATGAGGCAATCAAAGAGTTTGGTTTTCTAAAAACAGGAGAAGAGTCTTGTGTTTACAAGAAGGAAAGTGGGAGTAACATAGTCTTCTTGGTCTTGTATGTAGATGACATACTTCTCATAGGAAACACATTCCCATGCTTGAGTCAGTCAAGGAATGGTTAAAAAGTTGTTTTTCTATGAAAGACCTTGGAAACGCTGAGTACATTTTGGGGATCAAGATCTATAGGGATAGGTCTAAGAGGATGATCGGACTTAGCCAACGAACTTATATAGATAAGATCGTCACTAAGTTCAACATGGAAAACTCTAAGAGAGGCTTCCTACCCATGCAACATGGAGTGTCGCTTAGCAAGACTCAGTGTCCTTCTGGGCCTGATGAGATTAAGCGAATGAGTAATGTTCCTTATGCGTCAGCTATAGGGTCCATTATGTACTCCATGATTTGTACTCGCCCAGATGTTTCATATGCCTTGAGCATGTGTAGCAGATTCCAATCAAATCCAGGTGACGCACACTGGAGTGCAGCTAAGAATATCCTAAAGTACTTGAGAAGGACTAAGGATAATTTCTTAGTGTATGGAGGTGAAAGTAAGTTAATTGTTGAGGGTTACACAGATGCGAGCTTCCAAACTGACAAAGATGATTTCCGATCCCAATCTGGTTTCATCTTTTGTCTAAATGGAGGGGCAGTGAGCTGGAAAAGTTCAAAGCAAAGCACTGTTGCTGATTCTACAACAGAAGCTGAGTAATTGCTGCGGCAGATGCAGCAAAGGAAGCCGTTTGGATGAAGAAGTTCATTCTGGAGCTAGGAGTAGTGCCTAGTGTTGGAGATGGTATTGTTTTACATTGTGATAACAATGGTGCCATAGCTCAGTCTAAGGAACCAAGATCACATCAAAGATGTAAACATGTACTTAGAAAGTTTCATCTCATTCGAGAAATCGTTGAGAGAAAGGATGTAATAGTTTGCAAGGTTCATACGGATAGCAATGTCGCTGATCCTTTGACTAAACCTTTGCCACAGCCCAAGCATGAGAGTCATACTAGGGCTATAGGGCTTAAGCATATAGGAGAGTGGGTTTAATTGTGTACTATTTACTTTTAATTAGTTCACAGTTATAATTACTCGCTTTGATATGTTATGTTTATGTTTATCAATAAAAGTTTTGTTCTTATTTAATCTTGGTTTAGTATTAAATAAAACGTTCAAAGTATTTTATAACGTTTGATAGATTGTCAAATACGTGATTTGACAAATGGAACTCTATCAGTGAACAGGAGTTATAATATACCTTAGTCCCTAGTTCGAATCATTAAGTTGAACGTAAATGATTCAGTTTCATGGACTAGATTGCAAGTTGATTGATAGCGCAGTTTCATGGGCTATAGGGACATGGAGATGTCTAGTCATTTGCATAGGCTTGTATAGTTGATACACGCTGGGCAGACCTAGTGGGAGTTCTCTAAAAGGTTTATGAGACTCTTATTAATATGTTAATGGATTCCTTTGACATGAGTATGAACATGTTCTTACTTAAGGATTAGTATGTTTTTGACGCTGCAAAACGCCGTGCCGTAAAAGGAGGTTATAAAAGCAGCGATCGGAACTGCTATGAATTGAGTGGGAGCTTTGGTCATACAAGATTGGATAAGTCCTCCTAAGGTTAGGATTGGTGTCTTGGCCTTTGAAGAGAGAACTGAAAATGCATGGCCGTGCTCAAATGGATTAAGAAGTTAATCATTTGTTTCGACAGTTCGAACTCAGATTTCAAGGAACGACTTGAATATTGGTATGATGAACATATGATGTTATCATATCATCAAGTTAGACATTAAGCGACTTAAGGAGTTTGAAGGTTACACACTTGTTCTTAGACAAGTGGGAGATTGAAGGATTTTGTCCTCGATCAAGTGTAATAAACTAAATAATATTAGGATAAGTTATGGAGATAATATATTCAATAATATTAGATGATCACAACGTTTTGCTAGAAGCTAATTGTGATTTGTTGGACTATATGATTAGGGTCAACTACTAATATCATTGAGTCCTATGAGGTCACACGAGTAATGACATTTGGATATTTACCCAAATCCATTTGTGAATGGGTTGCGCCGGTTGTGATGGATGGGAAGAGTTGTAACTCATGAGTTTATTAGGCTCATAATGTATGACATTATGAGGCAAAATAAAGCCTCATGAAACACCTCTTTTGTAACCACCTTATATAATGATATGGGGTTACAAAGGTGTACATACTTTACAACTTCTAGAGTGAAAAATTTGATTTTTCCCTTAGTCTTTTTCACACTCATTTTCGGCCACCACCACAAAAGTAAGAGAGTGTTTTTCTCTCTTCTGTACTAGCACACGTGGTGATCCAAGTGTTGTTCGTGGACCAGCATTAGAGGAACGACGCTTGATGTTCTAAGGTGATCTCCACTAGAAGTTTGGTGAAAAGAGGAACATACGCATCAAAGGTATAATTCTATACTAATGTTTGATTCATACTAATTTATGCAATGATCTTGGGATAGATGTACAAGTATTTGATACTTGATTTTCCGCATTATGCATCTAAGTTCCTACACAAGCTCCATTTATGATCAAGGAATCGAATTAGTCTAGTGCAAAAACTGGATCTGGATGTCTAGTTTTAAAGGCTTAATTTTTCTTCTTTGGGGGTAAGAGAAACACAATGTTTTGTTTGAAAGGTTAGGACATTTTCTTTTCTTTGTGCTTATTCGAAGAAAGATAGGAACTTTGAGTGGGTGATCGCAAATTGAGATCACCTGTACTATCACATTCAGGATCTTGCCCAGTTTGTCGGGGGACTCTTGCTGTATAATAGTGTCTAAGGTTGAATTAGGTGATCTCAAATTTGAGTGGGTGATCGCAAATTGAGATCACCTGTAATTTTTTTTTTAAGGCGAGGCGCCCCTTTAGTGATAAACCTTAAAAAAATTATAAAGCATATTTTATACTCAAAACACAACAATTAACCAAGTATTGGCTGCTGTGATTAAAAAACATATCTGTTGATTGTAATTTTAGCTATTAAAAAATATACCACCTACTGTTAATTAAAAAAATTCTGAACAATGCCAAGGAGTACAGGATCAGAAGTGAGGTTTGTCTAGAAAATAAAAAAGTGTAGCAGAAGTGAGCACAGAAGAGAAGAGGAGATGTGAAGAAAAAAGAAAAAGATAAAAGAACGAAGAAAAAAAAAGACAAATAAAAAGAGAGAAAAAGAGAAAAGGAACACGTGAACTCACTATTCCTCATCTTGGGAGTGGGGTACAGCTCACAACTCACAATAAAGTAATTAACTTCCCATGTTCACTGCAGTTGGAACCCTAACGAAAAGTTCGAAGAGAAGCTAGCTGGCTGATCTGCCAAACTGCTTTACTGGCGTCTTCTACCGTATATTTAAACCGCCAGTAACCATGGGGGAGTCTAGTCGGCACTCACTGTCATGAAGATTGACCTTCGATTGTCAACTTTTACCAAATTATGAGAATTAAGGTTTCATAAAATTGGGGATTTTTGATTTAGGATTCAAATTGAAGCAAATTTATGCAATTAAATGATCGATCTTGCTCGAATGTAACTCCTAAAGCATGGATAAATTTTAATATACAGAAAATTTGATGATTTCTAGTTCTAAACTTGAATATCCTTTTTCTCTCTCTCGTTTTCCAAGTAAGCGTCCAAGACGAATCGCCTGGCGCCTCTCCGAAGGCGCGCGCCTCCTTGCGTCTCTCGTAGGGTGCTTCGCCTAGCTCTTCTGATGAGGTTTTTCTCACTTCGTCGCCTAGGCGCTCCAAGGCCCGCTTTCTAAAACTAAGGGATCAATTAGCGCGTGTTTTTGTTTATAGAAAAAACTCAATGTTCAATAAGGATAGTAAATTGTGATGCTCTCTTGGCGCTATGCTTACTCGGAGGATTATGAGAATTTGAATTGATAACTAATAAGAAAGGCAATCACACTTTACCCAGATAGTTGGAAATTGGAAGACCTTGCCCTAGGCATGTTCTGTGGTGTTGATTCCTTTTTCACTAGTTCACTGAATTGTGTATTATTCATTTGACTTTGTCTGAGGTGAAAACACATTCTGTTGTGTGTTCACTGCTTTATGGCACAAATATTTCTTGAAATTGTATTTTGCTGTCTGGGTTTTTATTCTTTGGAAGCTCTTGGAAGCTTATGGAAAACCTCCTCATTGGAGACTTTTCACTGTTTAACTTTTCATGTGGGATGGTCAATATACGTTACTCTCACATTTACTCTACATGGTCCCACCAATTTTGTGTTTTATCAATTTCACCCAATCGAAAATTTACAAAGCAATCCAAATTCCAAACTCAATGGGGCAACCTTATGGGGATGAAATATTCTTTGGCCGATCTATGTAACAACCTAAGAACATGTTTAGCTCAATGTTTTTAGGCTCTAAGATACGGAATCAAATTCCCTTTCTTTTTGTCTGGGTCTGCCTCTCCTCAATCCATCACCATTATTTGGTGATGATTGGATTTCCCTTTACCTTTCCTTTCCCCTAAGTAACAAGTTTTGTTACTATTTCACCCCTCCATTTGATTCCATTCCCTTTCATTCAATGACTTGAACTCTTTATTTTTTTGCTATTCTCCTACTTTAGCTTCGTCATTTACTTTCTAATTGGAATTGCTGTACAGGGACTATTTGCTTTCCCCACCAAAAATTTATTGGTCGGATGTAATATAATGCTTTATTTGGTTTCTTCAACTTGTGGGCAGGTTGTCTCAAGAAGAACTCATGGCAGAGTTGCCCTCTTTCTTACCAGCTCTTTTTGATGCATTTGGAAATCAAAGTGCTGATGTCCGCAAGGTAAAAAAGTCTCCGGATCTTCTTTTTTTCAAAATTTTTGGGTGGGGGTCGGATTTCCCTTTACCAAAAGTCTCAGGGTTTAGGGTTTAGGGTTTTCGAAACCTACATCTTCGGATCCTTCCCCCCTCAGATGAGTTGAAGATGTTATTTTCTGATGTCTCACCTTTAAATAATTCTCTTACAGACAGTTGTATTCTGTCTGGTGGACATCTATATCATGCTCGGGAAAGCATTCCTGCCATATCTAGAGGGACTTAATAGTACCCAATTGCGCTTGGTAATAATTTATGCTAACCACATCTCACAAGCTAGAACGGGAGCCCCTATAGATGCTAGCCAATGATGTCTTCAGTATGGAGTTTTGATAGTGTTCCAAATTCATTGTTGTGTATTTTGTGTATGGTGTGAAAATGCAATTCGTTTGTGTGGGTGTATCCATTTGTGGCATTATGGTTTAGAAATATAGTTTTTGGTGTCCACCCTCTTGTTTGACGCTGGTGGGAGGTGGTTATGTGGTGGTGAGTGGAAAGAAATTGTATGAATTGTTTTTCTTGTCAATATTAAATTATTCTTTCGAATCATAGTCTGCTTTGAAGTTTGAGGTTCTTCGGAATGTATATACCTGTTCGTTAGTTGTTCATTCATTTACAAGTGCCTTTGGCTTGTGTTATTATCTCATTTGATCGACGTAGATTTGTTATTATCTTGTTTGATCGATGTAGATGTTTGTCATAGTATTGAGGTAACTCATGGCATATTAGTATTGAGGTAACTCGTGGCATATTAGGGTTATATTGAAAGGTACTATTGTGGATGCAATCTAAAGTTTTTACGTTGAATTAATGAGGCAGGTTGGCCTTCGACTCGCCCAACCATAGTAACTCATGACACTTCGTACTATTTCGCTTGGTTTAACTAATTTTGTACTAGCTTTGTTTCTTTTTAAATTTGCAATAATATGACTTATGCTTGGTACTCACAATTTTGACTAGAAATATTTTTAATTATATAAAAGCAACAATTTGGTATTTCCTACATAGATGGCGAGATGAATCTGATAAGATTCTATGTCATCATATTTTTTCTTATGTATAAATCGCAAATGATGATTAAAGTGAAATATTTCCTTCTTTTCTCTAGTTCTTCCATTTTGTTTGTTAACGCACAATTGTGAACAATTACATCTTTTTGTTAGGTGTAATAAAAATTGTAAGATAGTTGTATTATAAAAAATGTATATAGGGATATAAAGATGGTCAAAGTAGAATTTGTGAATATTGTCAAAAGTCAAATTGGTAGAACTAATAAAATGGAGAAAGTACGTAAATTACGTCAGAGTATAAAATGTATATATTAAAAAGAAACAGAGTGAGTAATGTGTGGAATTTGAACTGACTATTATCGTCCATTGTGACAATTGAATTCAGAATAAATCATGAAATCGATGTATTTTATTTTCAAATAATATTGGTAATAAAATCAGAAAAACACAGCAATCGCATAAACAAATTGCAGAAATTTTCAAAAAGAAAAATAGAAGAACGAACCGATTTGCTCCAAAGTCGTGAAATTTGGTTAAAATGGGCACCTAATTCGCATTGCACGAAGCCAAGAACACAATCACTCATGAAAATCTCAGCCTTGGTTTCATCGAATGAAAAATGTATGGAGAAAGATTGAGAGAAAGGAGAATTATGGAGAGATGGAGAGAGAATTATGAAAAATCTATGGTAATCGCCCCAATTTGTTCAAATCTATGGAAATCTAAAGAGGACGAAGAGGAAAATCTATGAAAATCTAAAGAGGACGAAGAGGTTAAAATCTATGGAAATCTGAAGAGGACGAAGAGGGAAGATAGAGAGAGAGAGGAGTGGAGAGAGTAGTTAGAGAGAGAAATGGGTTTTGAGGCAAAGGGTATTTTAGATATTTTGTAGGGTTGTTTTAGTAAAGTGAGGATGTATTTAGCAACGACCAAGATTAAATAAAAGTTGTCTATTAATCCTAATTATATTGTATCGTAAACGAATGTGGTATAATCTCAAAATACCCCAATTTTATAAAAATCTTAATAATAATTGCATTAATAAAGTAATCATAAAGTAATGATAAACCCTTTTCATATCAAGTCTTTCTTTTAATCAAGCCACATAATATGATAATCATTAGTCTACTACTAATACAAAATTAAATGAATAAGTGATATGTTTATACTAATATATTAAAAGATTTTCTAAGAAAGTTTGTGTGCCACGTGGCATTCTCCTATAAGGCTCTAATGCAGATATTTTATTTCAAGTCAAACCCTTAATTAAAAAAAAAATTAATGTTGTGTAATTACAAGTGTCGAGCACGTGATCTTTGAAACGAAAGGTGAAAGTTTAACCATTAATCCTACACAATACCATTGTTTGGTATTTCAAAATAAAATATCATAAGGTCTTATAATTATATCTCATTAAAAGATTTGAACAAGTGATAAGATACCTAACGCTTTTTATGATAATAACAAGACTATTATAAACCTAAACTCTTACTCCAATTCCTTATAGAAAGTTAAGTTTGCTTTCATCCCAAACTTTAAGGATTCATTTTTCAAAAATTATGAAATTACATATAATGTCATTACGTCAATTTTTAATCACTTGACAAAAAGTTACAAAATGTAACAAACCGGGATATCCTCCATGACATCCACGCGACACTCACTAGTTTATAAGTATATTATAAGTAGACCTCATTGTGAAGTATTTGCATGCTAGTGCACGCCAAAGGGGAACAAAATTTAATTATCTCTATTATATAAGCCAAGGGGTGAGCTACGGTGTCTTCTTATAAGATCACTTTTTTACCCTTCACTTATCAAAAATATTCAATTCCTTCTTAATCTATATTTTTGTGTGATAAGTAATAAGAAAACTTAACATTACCTAGCTTATAATAAAATGTAATGTACACATAATATATTTTTAAAAAAAATATGCTTAAAAGAGATATTTTTGATTGAAAATTAATCTAATCTAACTAAAACAATTTTCAAACAATTAAAAAGTAAGAACTTACAAAGTTTCTTTCTAACTAAACTTCCAATTGCAATCACAATTTCAAAGAACATACATTAACATAAACATACCAAACTTCCTTTTATAATTGTTTTATGTGCCGATTAGAATAATTTATCATTTTATTTATTTAAAGGCTCATAGTGGTTGTTTGTGTTAGTTGGGATAATCCATCTCATCATTATTTAAAAATATATTCGTAATTCAAATATATCAAAGAAATAGGCTTATACCATTCAATTTCTCAATATAATGTTACGCAATGAATTACACATATATTAAAGATATTAGCATATATCATCCAATAATATCAATTTATAGTACATTCTGGTACAAGTTCATTTATCACATTGAAAAAAATATATTGTGAATGATCAAATTAAACTACAATAAAATAGTATAAGTACATTTAGTGCTTTCAATGTCAATATTAATGTTAATATGTTTTCGCACGCATCGCGTGCATATGAGACTATTAATAGAATAAACCAAAGTTATCAGCAAGATTTCTAAGATAATGAAGTATGTACTCAAGTGAAGATCAAACTCAATGTCCGACAGTGCATCCAAAGAAATAATAAAATATGACATGAAAAAAACTAATGTAAAATTCACGTACATAGTAATTATTGGATGAAAAATATTACTTTATAAAAAAATCCTACTTAAATTTCTTGTATAACTAATATAATAGCCAGATATCTAACTAACACAATTGATTTTCTAAACTAGTAGATATCTCATACATAATAATCATCTCCAAGATATGACTAATATCTCATAACATGTACTATTTCCTATCCAACAAAAAGACATATACTTAATGTATTTTGATATATCTGCTAATATAAGCATGCATGTCTTAAAGAACCAAAGTTCAACTCGAGACATCAGAACCAAGTGGATGGGATACGAGTTAGAAGATCATCATAGAGCGAGGCAAACTATCCAAAACCTTTTTTAACCACTCACTGCGATCATCACTATCATCATCAAGAATAGGAACATCAGGTGATCTTGGTACAATCTTCTTGAACATATGATTGGGTAGATGATCAACATAAGAAACAGTAGAGACATCAACCATAGCAACCATAGTATACCCTGATAAGCTATAATCAGCATTAAAATTGACATGGTCTAGTATAAGTGACAACAGATTGTGCTTGATACTAGTCCAAACTCCCGGAGTCACGTAACCAGGCAAATCTTGTATACTCGTAGCTGTTAAAACGTTAAACTGAAGTGTCTCGTATTTAAGTGGAATAACTATGTTAGTCCGAACAACATCAGAGTCGATATCGTACGTCTTTCCTAGGGTAATACATTTACCTCGACAAGCACAAGGACACTCCGTTTTGTTTTCGCAACAATGGTGCAACACATCCCAGTTTGTAAAATAGAGCGTAACAACTATGTTTGAGGGATAACTGTTTGTAGGTGAAATCTTTTGCATGGTTAAGGTGCAGGTTGCAGAAGGATGATCGTATTTTACGCCCATGGTTTTAAAAACTAAGTGTCTTTCAGATAAAAGTGAGTGGGACGATGTATTATATTGATGATGGTGTTGCAGAGTACAACATTACTCGTGATATATATAGGTAGAAACTAGAAAGAGAGTTTATCTAAGATTTTGCTTAAACCCTCCCAATTCTAATTGTATTTGGAAACTAAACGTGGAATTTCTGATTTTTGAATTATTTTGATAGAATTATCCAAAAAGCAGTTGTGAATTTCTAATTTATTATGTAATTAATTGAAATGTCTTCACTATAGAGGTTATAGTTTATAATCCTAACTAGGATATATTCCCGTCTAGGAAACAAGATGCATTCCGATTCCTAATAGAAATAGGAATAATTATCTTTACTCAACTACCTCCGTCCAAATTAGTACGAATTCGTTAGTCATACACGATGTCGCAAGGGACTACATGGTTCTTTTTCTCTCAGGTGCTGGTATCCATGTATAATAGTCTTTGACCAGTTGTATATCTTTTGTATTCCTGCAGGATTCTTTTGGGCTGGTGGATCTGTGGGTGCCTTGGGTGGTATGAGGTATGACACTGATGATAGAAAAGAGAATTGGGCTGGTGGAGAGGTATATTGCAAAAAGAGAACTTCTTGCAATATTTTCCTGAGAACTTGACTCTTAAAAGATATTGTTGAAGAAACCACTCACTAAATGTTTAATGATTCTTTTAAGAACATAAGGTGCATATTTAAAGCAGTGATTTGTTTACTACTGAATAATATCTTTGGCTACTGCAATACCAGCCAGTACGTGTAAGTCCGGCTTTGTAGAAACCTGAAGTTATGAAAGCTGAAGGATTTCTTGATTAGAGGCTTCCATATTCTGAATTAGGTTTATTTTAAGTGTCTTGTGCTTTCATCAAGACTATACAGGTTTTGTGTAATTGTAATAAGCTTGCTTCTCTGTTTCTCTATTGTGGTTATTGGAAAGACATTGAAGAAATCTATATGCACCCACTATTTTTTGGTCTCTTAGCAAAATGATCTGATGTTATTGCAGATTATCAATGAAGAAGATGGGGTTTACATAGAAGACACGCGTCTCCTTCTGTTCGTGAAAGAAATTAGAAATGTGCCAATTACACCTCAGTCATCTGCTCCTTCACATTTGCCTGGATATGGAACTTCTGCTATCGTTGCAATGGATAAGACTGCAACTTTACCCTCAAGAGCATCCGTTTCATCAGGGATGCTTCTATCAAAATCTCTTGATAAAGGCTCTGACCGTAGTTTGGAAAGTGTACTTAATTCCAGTAAAGAGAAAGTTTCAGCAATTGAAAGCTTGCTTAGAGGTCTAGATTTGTCTTCAAAACATAATTCTTCGACTGCTCGATCATCTAGCCTTGATCTAGGTATGTATAACTTCTTTCATATTGAGTGTGAATACATTTACTTTGTTCTAATTGGGAGAAGGTATTATAGTGTTGTGTCAGCATTTCAGCAAGAACTAAATTTCCTATTTTTTCAAAGAAATTTGTTTGGACTATGTTTAGAAAGGGTAAATTATTATTTTGTTGCCCCTAGTGCAGGAGTTGACCCTCCATCCTCTCGTGATCCTCCATTTCCTCTCGCTGTTCCTGCTTCAAATCAAGTCACAAGTTTATCATTGGACTCAAAATTGTCGTCGGTCAGAGAAAGTAACAACCGCAATGGTGGCCTAGTTATGTCTGACTTGTACTCTCATTACATGCTTCAAAAGATGCTGGTAAATCATCATATCGCAGTGGTCTCATGAATGAGCCATCATCAACATTGATGTCGTACTCGGCTAAGAGAACTTCTGAAAGAGTACAAGAAAGAGGCTACATGGAGGAGCAAAGTGATTTCCGGGATTCTAGGAGATACATGAACTCACACATGGACCGGCAATATACCGAGACTCCCTATAGAGAAGCAACTTATAGAGATTCTAGTTATGTCCCAAATTTTCAGAGACCACTATCAAGAAAGAATGTCACAGGCAGAAGTATCTTCGAGCAGGGGAGACGCCAAGTTATGTGGAAGGTCCCGCTTCTCTTCATGAGGCTCTAGGTGAGGGACTTAGTCCAAGTTCTGACTGGTGTGCTAGAGTTGCTGCTTTCAACTATATAAGGTCTCTGCTTCAGCAGGGCCCTAGTGGTATTCAAGACATTGTTCAGAGTTTTGAAAAGGTGATGAAACTCTTTTTTAAGCATTTGGATGATCCCATCATAAGGTCGCACAGGCAGCTCTTTTAACACTAGCAGAGATAATTCCCTCTTGTCGAAAGCCTTTTGAAAGTTACATGGAAAGGATCTTGCCACATGTTTTCTCCAGGTTAATTGATCCAAAAGAGGTAGTTCGGCAGCCTTGTACGACAACATTGGATATTGTGGGTAAAACTTATGGGGTAGATTCTTTGTTGCCGGCCTTACTTCGTTCACTGGATGAACAGCGATCACCTAAAGCAAAATTGGCTGTAATTGAATCGCAATTGGTTCGTTTTAAAAAAAATTGTAGTTCTTTTTTCTTGAAAAGATAACATGAAGACAATGTTGTATTTGTTTAGAAGAAAGTATTAACAATGGGGATTTGTACATTTGCTCAATGCTAAACAATAGTTTTGAAGGGAGGAGGGAACCGTTGGGTTGGGAAAGGGCTGTGCTTATTGAATTAACATGTTGGTCTTGTACGTCCAATATCATTTACATATATTCTTGCCAGAATAATTTGTTGATCTTCATGTTGAAATCATCTCTTATTATTGACACAATACTATGACCTCTTTTCATTCTGGTCCTCTGGCAACTCTTTGTTTTTTATAAAAAATCGAGAATTGGTTCTTGGTTGGATAAGATAAAATTTCAGGGTGTTTAACTAAGAAATGCCGCTTACTGTGTTGCAGTACTTCAATAAGATTTTAACTGCTGTACTTGAGGTGCTAGATGACCCCGATTCTTCCGTTAGAGAAACTGTTCTTTGCTGATTGCTGAAATGCTGAGAAATCAGGTGAGCAATTCTCTTGGTCTATCAACAGGCTAATTTTCTCCCTTTAGCTGCTTGCCAAGACATGTACGTACTTAAATGTATCAATTGTCTTGATTCCAATTCCAGAAAGAAGCCATGGAAGACTCTGTCGAAATTGTAATTGAAAAGCTGCTTCATGTTTCAAAGGATACTGTTGTGAAGGTAATTTTTGGCGATTGAGTTTGTCTTTATCAAGTTATGCATAGACATGATCAGTTGGTTGAGCTGGTCCATTCCTTTGGTAATATCTGGCCTACAGGCCCTGGTCCCATATCAGTTGACCATCCCGTTAAAGCAACTCTTGCCTGTAAAATTATAAATCTGGCTCATGGTGGACCAGCCTGGCCCATGGATCAATGAAGCACTTGCAAGCTAATAAATTTTTTAAATATTTTAGAAATAAAATATTGATTCTTCAGCATGCATTGGCCATGGTTAAACCTGGCCAAGCCCATTCAGGTCATATGTGACAGAAACTGGCCTTCTTGCTCATCCACTGGTCATGTCTGAATTATCATTTCCATTTAACTAATGATTTTGCTTCAAACTTAGGTTGCCAATGAAGCAGAGAACTACTTGACTACCTTGATGGCCCAATATACCCATTTAGATGCTTGAGTGTAAGCAGCTTGTTTTATTGTGTTCTCCCACTAATATTTCAAGATATATCTTGCATCCTTTATGAGTTATTTCTTTGGTTGCAGGTGATTGCTCCCCTGTTAGTCTCCGGGATGAGATAACCCTTGTTGCTTGCGTAAATTGTTTGACAAAGGTATATGTTACTGTCTAGGTTGTATTAGATGCACAAGCTCCATTTAGTAGATCTTGAAGTTGCATATTTCTTTTTTGGGTTTAGGCTCAATCTTGCTATTACTTGTTTTTGTTGATTGTATGACTTGTATGCTGGTACACATGTAGTCTAGTGCACAAGCTGAAGGATTTTGTCCTCGATCAAGTGTAATAAACTAAATAATATTAGGATAAGTTATGGAGATAATATATTCAATAATATTAGATGATCACAACGTTTTGCTAGAAGCTAATTGTGGTTTGTTGGACTAATATGATTAGGGTCAACTACTAATATCATTGAGTCCTATGAGGTCACACGAGTAATGACATTTGGATATTTACCCAAATCCATTTGTGAAATGGGTTGCGCGGTTTGATGATGGATGGGAAGAGTTGTAACTCATGAGTTTATTAGGCTCATAATGTATGACATTATGAGGCAAAATAAAGCCTCATGAAACACCTCTTTTGTAACCACCTTATATAATGATATGGGGTTACAAAGGTGTACATACTTTACAACTTCTAGAGTGAAAAATCTGATTTTCCCTTAGTCTTTTTCACACTCATTTTCGGCCACCACCACAAAAGTAAGAGAGTGTTTTTCTCTCTTCCGTACTAGCATAGGTGGTGATCCAAGTGTTGTTCGTGGACCAACATTAGAGGAACGGCGCTTGACGTTCTAAAGTGATCTCCACTAGAAGTTTGGTGAAAAGAGGAACATACGCATCAAAGGTATAATTCTATACTAATGTTTGATTCATACTAATTTATGCAATGATCTTGGGATAGATGTACAAGTATTTGATACTTGATTTTCTGCATTATGCATCTAAGTTCCTACAGTGGTATCAGTTAGCCTATTGCATAGATAATAGGATCATGTTGATGCATGTTTTATTTCATTTTTAAATTCAATTAAGGGAGGGCTTTATATATGAGTTTATTTGCAAGATTAATATTGCGATATTAATTGATTGGAAACATAAAAATTGGATTTTTATGTATATGTAAATATATATTATACTCAAAATTGAAATCTCACATCACAAAATATCAGATTTTGTGTGTTAGTTTATGTTTTTTCTTTTAAAAAGCAAAATAATATGAACCCTAATTTTTTCCCCAAATCAATTTGTTGTAACCTCCCTTCAATTATGCACAATGGTTGTTGATAATTGAGAGGAAAGGGGAGGGCCGCCGGAAATTAGACCGGCGTGGTGGCAGACGTTCCGCCGGCGGGTTCACCGGCGTGGTGCGTCGCTGGCCGCAGCAAGTCGCGCGCGTCGCTCCGTGCCCTGGGCATGGTTGCTGCCTGCGCGCGGGTCACGTCCTGCGCTGCCCAGCACAGGCTGCCGCCGGTCTTCGGTGGCGGTCGCCGTTGCCAGCGACGCGGTGGCCGAAATTTCCGAGGTTGTTTGCACGGTGGAGGGACGCTGCTGAGGTGGCAGTGGTGATGCACTGCTGCCTTGGCAGCTTCCAATTTTTTTTTTTTAAAGAAAAAGGAAAAAATAATTTGTTTTTGAGTATTTTCAAATTTGCAAATTAATTAATTAATGGTGATTAATTTTATATTTAAGTCATAATTGAATTAAAATAATGAGCTTTAATTTTATTAGTTAATTATATGTGATAATTGACTAGTTAATTTTAAAGGGGGTTACTAAGGAGTTAGTAACTATTATTATTATTATTTTCTTTATGATGTTAATTACTTTTTAGGTTGTTAGTATTAATAGTTGATTAATTCTTCCATGCCTTTTTATGTGGTTAGTCATCATGTTAAGTTTTTTTTTAATATGATTAAATTATATGTGGTGCCTACAATTGCTTTAATTTTTCTTTAAGTTTAATATGATTAAATTTGTTAGATTAATATTTTAAAGCCTTTGTGAGACGAAATTCTAACATGATTAAATTTTGTCTTAAGGTACCAACCATAGGATTTAATGTGTGATTAAATCTTCATGACATTATTATGTTTTAAAGTTGTTAAAACATGATAATTTATTTTTAATAGTTGATTAAAATGCATGTTTTGTATATATGATATTATGAATGCATGCGGTGACTAGTATGGCCCAAAACTTGGATAGAAAATACGATCTGCGTATCGTTAATGTATTTTTGTAATCTAAATACGATCTACGCATCGTTGGTATTTTTTGTAATATTATAGTTTATAATTTCAAAAATATTTATTCAAGTATTAATAAGAAGAATGGTGATTCAATCTTATCCTATGAAGCACAAGGATGGAGATCCATAGTGAATCAACAAGGGAGCCATAAAGAGTAGTCTTTAGGTTTAGGGGCCATACTAGGATCACATTTTATTTTATGCATTTAAATATTGCTTTTAAATGCTTTCTAAGTTTATTATGATTGTGATTTAATTATTTAAATGTTCACTAGTAATTAAATCAACATAATAATTTACTTAGGTCCCTTAAATAAAATATTGGGTTTTTGCTATTCCAAATAAACACCTACTAAAACTTGATTATTAGTAATAGGTTCTGCCAAAGCAGAGTGTTACTTTCAATCTTGGGCTAAGTAGAGTAAATTTCCGAAATTTGCAAGTTTAGTTTGGTTTGGCCCAATAAAATCATCAAAACGGTTTTGGATTTTGTAGCAAAGTTTATGGGTTTTGTGTTTGGGTGACATGCTCTGTCTAGGATTAGGAAGGCTCTCCCCAACGTTGTGGGTAACTTCCTTACCTGGGAGCGTAATCACCTTAGCAAACACCCATTAACTAAGAATTACAAATGTTGTAATTAGTAAAGGAGTTACTTACCTTTTAAACTTGGTTTTAAGTTGAGGCCAAAGTCCACTTATAAATCATGTTTGATAGGATCTTAGAACCACTTGATTCAAAAGGGACACATTAAAATTGGTCAAGTGCATAGCTTTTATTTTAAAGTGTTTAAAATTTGTTAAAAGCTATTATGATAAACATACTTATTACTTTTTGCATCTTCTATGTAGATATCATGTCTGGTAACAACAATAATTCACCTTTTAACTTACGTTCAATCCTTGAGAAGGATAAATTGAACGGGAACAACTTCCTTGATTGGGAAAGGAATCTAAGAATTGTTCTTAGGTCCGAAGGTCGAGAGGATGTTCTTGAAACCCCGATCCCAGTTTTAACTACTACCTCTACTGATGTGAGAAAGAGGCCCATAAGGCCGTTGCAGAAAGGTCAGTAATTGTTACTTGCCTTATGCTAGCGGCTATGGAACCAAGCCTTCAAAAGAGGTTTGCAAGCTTGGATGCCTATAGCATTATCGACAGTTGAAAACCATGTTTCAACAACAAGCTCGGATAAGAGGTATGAAACTCACAAGGCTATTCTTGAGTGTTCGTTAGTTGAAGGCAAGCCGGTCGCCACTCATGTCTTCGAAATGATTGGTTATTTCAAGCCATGGAGAGGTTGGGCTTTCCTTATAGCCAAGAGTTGGCTACTGACATCATTCTGCACTCACTTCATAAGGGGTTCAATACGTTTCGATTTAATTTCAATATGAACGGGGTGTCGAAAACCCTTGCTGAGTTGCATGGGATGCTCATGACTGCCGAGCAAAACATCACTATTGCACCTAAGAAGGAAGTTCTTATGGTTCAAAAGGAAAAGGGTTTTAAGAAGGAATGGGCTGGCAAAAAACAAGATAAGGGCAAGCAAGTTGCCACTAAGACTGCTATTAAGCCACAGGCAAAGGCAAAGCCAAAGGTGGCCGCAAATGCCAAGTGCTTCTATTGTGATCAAATAGGTCATTGGAAGCGTAACTGCCCAAAGTACTTGAAGGATAAGAAGTCTGGGGCTTCTTCTTCAGGTATCTATGTCATTGACATTAATTTAGCAACCTCTACTTCTTGGGTATTTGATACCGGTTGTGTTTCTCACATTACTTCGAATGTGCAGGGACTAAGAAGGAGTAGAACTTTGGCTAAAGGAGAGGTGGAACTGCGAGTTGGAAATGGTGCAAGAGTTGTAGCCGTTGCAGTTGGGACTTATAGTCTACCTTTGCCTTCTGGATTAATATTAGAGCTTAATAATTGTTATTATGTTCCTGCTATTACCAAAAACATTATTTCTATTCCTGTTTTGGATAATGAAGGGTTTTCATTTACAATTGAGAAAGGTTGTTTCTCTGTTTATTTGAATTCAATGTTTTATGCCACTGCTAAGAGGTCTAATGGTCTATATTACCTAGACTTAGACAAAGATGTCCTTAACATAGACACAAAAAAATAGATCAAGCGATACTAATCCTACTTACTTATGGCATTGTCGTTTAGGACACATAAACGCGAAACGCATTCAGAAGTTGCATAAAGATGGACTTCTAACATCCTTTGACTTTGAGCCATTTGATGTGTGTGAATCATGTTTAATGGGTAAAATGACAAAGTCACCTTTTACTGGAAAGGGTGAAAGAGCCAGTGATCTATTGGGCCTAATACATACTGATGTATGTGGACCAATGAGCACAAAAGCTAGGGGAGGGTTTGGATACTTCATTACTTTTACGGACGATTTAAGTAGATATGGATATGTCTATTTAATGAAGCATAAGTCGAATCATTTGAAAAGTTCAAAGAATTCCAGAATGAAGTCCAAAACCAGCTTGGCAAAACCATCAAAGCACTGCGATCCGATCGTGGTGGTGAAGATTTGAGCCAAGAGTTTAGTGATCATTTGAAGAGTTGTGGAATTCTTTCACAACTAACTCCACCTGGAACACCTCAGTTGAATGGTGTTTCCGAAAGGAGGAACCAAACTCTACTTGATATGGTTCGGTCTATGATGAGTTTTGCTGATCTTCCAATATCCTTCTGGGGATATGCTCTCGAAACTGCTACTTTCACACTTAATAGAACTCCATCAAAGGCAGTGGATAAGACACCATATGAGATATGGAGTGGAAAAGTTCCAAACTTGTCTTTTCTACGTATTTGGGGATGTGAGGTTTATGTAAAGCGTTTACTTTCAGATAAACTCGCCCCTAAATCAGATAAGTGTTTCTTTGTGGGTTATCCCAAGGAAACCAAGGGCTATTACTTCTACAATCGCACTGAGGGCAAAGTGTTTGTTGCTCGTCGTGGTGTCTTTTTGGAAAAAGATTTTATTTCCAAAAAGGCAAGTGGGAGTAATGTATTTCTCGAAGAAGTTCGAGAAGAGCAACAAATGGACATAGTTCATCCTATGTTAGAGACAACGACACAAGAGCCAGATGTTGGGCTTGAAGTAGTTCCTCCTTTGGAGGAATCTTCTCCCATAACTGACCAAGTGTTGGAGGACGTGCATCCCGTACACGAACCTCCTACTGTCCCACTCGAATCTAATTCGTGCGAAAATTCTCAAATTGTTGAGAAGAAAATTTCTCCTGTTGCAGCCCTCGTAAGTCTAGTAGAACAAGAATACCAACCAAGAGGTTTGTTGATTTCTTGTTAACCGAAAATTCTGAGATAATGATTTTAGAATTTGAGGAACCTACTACTTACAAGCAAGCTTTGATGAGTGAAGACTCCGAAAAATGGCTTGAAGCCATGAGGTCCGAAATGGCATCCATGTCTGAAAATCAAGTATGGGACTTGATGGATTTGCCCGATGGGGTTACACCTATTGGTTGCAAATGGGTTTTCAAAGTGAAAACAGACAAGGATGGTAATATTCAGGTTTACAAAGCAAGGTTGGTTGCAAAAGGGTTCAAGCAAGTTCATGGTATAGACTATGACAAAACTTTTCACGGTAGCCATGCTTAAATCCTTCGGATACTCCTAGCGATGCGCCTTTAGATTACGAATTTGGCAAATGGATGTCAAAACCGCTTTCTTGAATGGGTTCTTGAAAGAGGATGTGTATATGACACACCGGAGGGTTTTGTGGATCCAGAAAATCCTAGGAGGGTATGTAAGCTTCAAAAATCCATTTATGGATTGAAGCAAGCATCACGGAGTTGGAATCTTCGTTTTGATGAGGCAATCAAAGAGTTTGGTTTTCTTAAAAACGAGAAGAGTCTTGTGTTTCAAGAAGGAAAGTGGGAGTAACATAGTCTCTTGGTCTTGTATGTAGATGACATACTTCTCATAGGAAACAACATTCCCATGCTTGAGTCAGTCAAGGAATGGTTAAAAAGTTGTTTTTCTATGAAAGACCTTGGAAACGCTGAGTACATTTTGGGGATCAAGATCTATAGGGATAGGTCTAAGAGGATGATCGGACTTAGCCAACGAACTTATATAGATAAGATCGTCACTAAGTTCAACATGGAAAACTCTAAGAGAGGCTTCCTACCCATGCAACATGGAGTGTCGCTTAGCAAGACTCAGTGTCCTTCTGGGCCTGATGAGATTAAGCGAATGAGTAATGTTCCTTATGCGTCAGCTATAGGGTCCATTATGTACTCCATGATTTGTACTCGCCCAGATGTTTCATATGCCTTGAGCATGTGTAGCAGATTCCAATCAAATCCAGGTGACGCACACTGGAGTGCAGCTAAGAATATCCTAAAGTACTTGAGAAGGACTAAGGATAATTTCTTAGTGTATGGAGGTGAAAGTAAGTTAATTGTTGAGGGTTACACAGATGCGAGCTTCCAAACTGACAAGATGATTTCCGATCCCAATTGGTTTCATCTTTTGTCTAAATGGAGGGGCATGAGCTGGAAAAGTTCAAAGCAAAGCACTGTTGCTGATTCTACAAAGAAGCTGAGTACATTGCTGCGGCAGATGCAGCAAAGGAAGCCGTTTGGATGAAGAAGTTCATTCTGGAGCTAGGAGTAGTGCCTAGTGTTGGAGATGGTATTGTTTTACATTGTGATAACAATGGTGCCATAGCTCAGTCTAAGGAACCAAGATCACATCAAAGATGTAAACATGTACTTAGAAAGTTTCATCTCATTCGAGAAATTGTTGAGAGAAAGGATGTAATAGTTTGCAAGGTTCATACGGATAGCAATGTCGCTGATCCTTTGACTAAACCTTTGCCACAGCCCAAACATGAGAGTCATACTAGGGCTATAGGGCTTAAGCATATAGGAGAGTGGGTTTAATTGCGTACTATTTACTTTTAATTAGTTCACAGTTATAATTACTCGCTTTGATATGATGTTTATGTTTATCAATAAAAGTTTTGTTCTTATTTAATCTTGGTTTAGTATTAAATAAAACGTTCAAAGTATTTTATAACGTTTGATAGGATTGTCAAATACGTGATTTGACAAATGGAACTCTATCAGTGAACAGAGTTATAATATACCTTAGTCCCTAGTTCGAATCATTAAGTTGAACGTAAATGATTCAGTTTCATGGACTAGATTGCAAGTTGATTGATAGCGCAGTTTCATGGGCTATAGGGACATGGAGATGTCTAGTCATTTGCATAGGCTTGTATAGTTGATACACGCTGGGCAGACCTAGTGGGAGTTCTCTAAAAGGTTTATGAGACTCTTATTAATATGTTTAGTGGATTCCTTTGACATGAGTATGACACTGTTCTTACTTAAGGATTAGTATGTTTTTGACGCTGCAAAACGCCTGCCGTAAAAGGAGGTTATAAAAGCAGCGATCGGAATTGCTATGAATTGAGTGGGAGCTTTGGTCATACAAGATTGGATAAGTCCTCCTAAAGTGTATGGATTGGTGTCTTGGCCCTTGAAGAGAAGAACTGGAAAATGCATGGCCGTGCTCAAATGGATTAAGAAGTTAATCATTTGTTTCGACAGTTCGAACTCAGATTTCAAGGAACGACTTGAATATTGGTATGATGAACATATGATGTTATCATATCATCAAGTTAGACATTAAGCGACTTAAGGAGTTTGAAGGTTACACACTTGTTCTTAGACAAGTGGGAGATTGAAGGATTTTGTCCTCGATCAAGTGTAATAAACTAAATAATATTAGGATAAGTATGGAGATAATATATTCAATAATATTAGATGATCACAACGTTTTGCTAGAAGCTAATTGTGATTTGTTGGACAATATGATTAGGGTCAACTACTAATATCATTGAGTCCTATGAGGTCACACGAGTAATGACATTTGGATATTTACCCAAATCCATTTGTGAAATGGGTTGCGCGGTTTGATGATGGATGGGAAGAGTTGTAACTCATGAGTTTATTAGGCTCATAATGTATGACATTATGAGGCAAAATAAAGCCTCATGAAACACCTCTTTTGTAACCACCTTATATAATGATATGGGGTTACAAAGGTGTACATACTTTACAACTTCTAGAGTGAAAAATTTGATTTTTCCCTTAGTCTTTTTACACTCATTTTCGGCCACCACCACAAAATAAGAGAGTGTTTTTCTCTCTTCTGTACTAGCACACGTGGTGATCCAAGTGTTGTTCGTGGACCAGCATTAGAGGAACGACGCTTGATGTTCTAAGGTGATCTCCACTAGAAGTTTGGTGAAAAGAGGAACATACGCATCAAAGGTATAATTCTATACTAATGTTTGATTCATACTAATTTATGCAATGATCTTGGGATAGATGTACAAGTATTTGATACTTGATTTTCCGCATTATGCATCTAAGTTCCTACACAAGCTCCATTTATGATCAAGGAATCGAATTAGTCTAGTGCAAAAACTGGATCTGGATGTCTAGTTTTAAAGGCTTAATTTTTCTTCTTTGGGGGTAAGAGAAACACAATGTTTTGTTTGAAAGGTTAGGACATTTTCTTTTCTTTGTGCTTATTCGAAGAAAGATAGGAACTTTGAGTGGGTGATCGCAAATTGAGATCACCTGTACTATCACATTCAGGATCTTGCCCAGTTTGTCGGGGGACTCTTCTGTATAATAGTGTCTAAGGTTGAATTAGGTGATCTCAAATTTGAGTGGGTGATCGCAAATTGAGATCACCTGTAATTTTTTTTTTAAGGCGAGGCGCCCTTTAGTGATAAACCTTAAAAAAATTATAAAGCATATTTTATACTCAAAACACAACAATTAACCAAGTATTGGCTGCTGTGATTAAAAAACATATCTGTTGATTGTATATTATTAGCTATTAAAAAATATACCACCTACTGTTAATTAAAAAAATTCTGAACAATGCCAAGGATACAGGATAAGAAGTGAGGTTTGTCTAGAAAATAAAAAAGTGTAGCAGAAGTGAGCACAGAAAGAGAGAGGAGATGTGAAGAAAAAAGAAAAAGATAAAAGAACGAAGAAAAAAAAAGACAAATAAAAAGAGAGAAAAAGAGAAAAGGAACACGTGAACTCACTATTCCTCATCTTGGGAGTGGGGTACAGCTCACAATTCACAATAAAGTAATTAACTTCCCATGTTCACTGCAGTTGGAACCCTAACGAAAAGTTCGAAGAGAAGCTAGCTGGCTGATTTGCCAAACTGCTTTACTGGCGTCTTCTACCGTATATTTAAACCGCCAGTAACCATGGGGGAGTCTAGTCGGCACTCACTGTCATGAAGATTGACCTTCGATTGTCAACTTTTATCAAATTCTGAGAATTAAGGTTTCATAAAATTGGGGATTTTTGATTTAGGATTCAAATTGAAGCAAATTTATGCAATTAAATGATCGACTTGCTCGAATGTAACTCCTAAAGCATGGATAAATTTTAATATAACAGAAAATTTGATGATTTCTAGTTCTAAACTTGAATATCCTTTTCTCTCTCTCGTTTTCCAAGTAAGCGTCCAAGACGAATCGCCTGGCGCCTTCCGAAAGGCGCGCGCCTCCTTGCGTCTCTCGTAGGGTGCTTCGCCTAGCTCTTCTGATGAGGTTTTTCTCACTTCGTCGCCTAGGCGCTCCAAGGCCCGCTTTCTAAAACTAAGGGATCAATTAGCGCGTGTTTTTGTTTATAGAAAAAACTCAATGTTCAATAAGGATAGTAAATTGTGATGCTCTTGGCGCTATGCTTACTCGGAGGATTATGAGAATTTGAATTGATAACTAATAAGAAAGGCAATCACACTTTACCCAGATAGTTGGAAATTGGAAGACCTTGCCCTAGGCATGTTCTGTGGTGTTGATTCCTTTTTCACTAGTTCACTGAATTGTGTATTATTCATTTGACTTTGTCTGAGGTGAAAACACATTCTGTTGTGTGTTCACTGCTTTATGGCACAAATATTTCTTGAAATTTATTTTGCTGTCTGGGTTTTTATTCTTTGGAAGCTCTTGGAAGCTTATGGAAAACCTCCTCATTGGAGACTTTTCACTGTTTAACTTTTCATGTGGGATGGTCAATATACGTTACTCTCACATTTACTCTACATGGTCCCACCAATTTTGTGTTTTATCAATTTCACCCATCGAAAATTTACAAAGCAATCCAAATTCCAAACTCAATGGGGCAACCTTATGGGGAAAATATTCTTTGGCCGATCTATGTAACAACCTAAGAACATGTTTAGCTCAATGTTTTAGGCTCTAAGATACCGAATCAAATTCCCTTTCTTTTGTCTGGGTCTGCCTTCCTCAATCCATCACCATTATTTGGTGATGATTGGATTTCCCTTACTTTCCTTTCCCCTCAAGTAACAAGTTTTGTTACTATTTCACCCCTCCATTTGATTCCATTCCCCTTTCATTCAATGACTTGAACTCTTTATTTTTTTGCTATTCTCCTACTTTAGCTTCGTCATTTACTTTCTAATTGGAATTGCTGTCAGGGACTATTGCTTTCCCCACCAAAAATTTATTGGTCAGATGTAATATAATGCTTTATTTGGTTTCTTCAACTTGTGGGCAGGTTGTCTCAAGAAGAACTCATGGCAGAGTTGCCCTCTTTCTTACCAGCTCTTTTTGATGCATTTGGAAATCAAAGTGCTGATGTCCGCAAGGTAAAAAAGTCTCAGGATCTTCTTTTTTTCAAAATTTTTGGGTGGGGGCGGATTTCCCTTTACCAAAAGTCTCAGGGTTTAGGGTTTAGGGTTTTCGAAACCTACATCTTCGGATCCTTCCCCCTCAGATGAGTTGAAGATGTTATTTTCTGATGTCTCACCTTTAAATAATTCTCTTACAGACAGTTGTATTCTGTCTGGTGGACATCTATATCATGCTCGGGAAAGCATTCCTGCCATATCTAGAGGGACTTAATAGTACCCAATTGCACTTGGTAATAATTTATGCTAACCGCATCTCACAAGCTAGAACGGGAGCCCCTATAGATGCTAGCCAATGATGTCTTCAATATGGAGTTTTGATAGTGTTCCAAATTCATTGTTGTGTATTTTGTGTATGGTGTGAAAATGCAATTCGTTTGTGTGGGTGTATCCATTTGTGGCATTATGGTTTAGAAATATAGTTTTTGGTGTCCACCCTCTTGTTTGACGCTGGTGGGAGGTGGTTATGTGGTGGTGAGTGGAAAGAAATTGTATGAATTGTTTTTCTTGTCAATATTAAATTATTCTTTCGAATCATAGTCTGCTTTGAAGTTTGAGGTTCTTCGGAATGTATATACCTGTTCGTTAGTTGTTCATTCATTTACAAGTGCCTTTGGCTTGTGTTATTATCTCATTTGATCGACGTAGATTTGTTATTACTTGTTTGATCGATGTAGATGTTTGTCATAGTATTGAGGTAACTCATGGCATATTAGTATTGAGGTAACTCGTGGCATATTAGGGTTATATTGAAAGGTACTATTGTGGATGCAATCTAAAGTTTTTACGTTGAATTAATGAGGCAGGTTGGCCTTCGACTCGCCCAACCATAGTAACTCATGACACTTCGTACTATTTCGCTTGGTTTAACTAATTTTGTACTAGCTTTGTTTCTTTTTAAATTTGCAATAATATGACTTATGCTTGGTACTCACAATTTTGACTAGAAATATTTTTAATTATATAAAAGCAACAATTTGGTATTTCCTACATAGATGGCGAGATGAATCTGATAAGATTCTATGTCATCATATTTTTTCTTATGTATAAATCGCAAATGATGATTAAAGTGAAATATTTCCTTCTTTTCCTAGTTCTTCCATTTTGTTTGTTAACGCACAATTGTGAACAATTACATCTTTTTGTTAGGTGTAAGAAAAATTGTAAGATAGTTGATATTATAAAAATGTATATAGGGATATAAAGAGGTCAAAGTAGAATTTGTGAATATTGTCAAAGTCAAATTGGTAGAACTAATAAAATGGAGAAAGTACGTAAATTACGTCAGAGTATAAAATGTATATATTAAAAAGAAACAGAGTGAGTAATGTGTGGAATTTGAACTGACTATTATCGTCCATTGTGACAATTGAATTAGAATAAATCATGAAATCGATGTATTTTATTTTCAAATAATATTGGTAATAAAATCAGAAAAACACAGCAATCGCATAAACAAATTGCAGAAATTTTCAAAAAGAAAAATAGAAGACGAACCGATTTGCTCCAAAGTCGTGAAATTTGGTTAAAATGGGCACCTAATCGCATTGCACGAAGCCAAGAACACAATCACTCATGAAAATCTCAGCCTTGGTTTCATCGAATGAAAATGTATGGAGAAAGATTGAGAGAAAGGAGAATTATGGAGAGATGGAGAGAGAATTATGAAAAATCTATGGTAATCGCCCCAATTTGTTCAAACTATGGAAATCTAAAGAGGACGAAGAGGTTAAAATCTATGAAAATCTAAAGAGGACGAAGAGGTTAAAATCTATGGAAATCTGAAGAGGACGAAGAGGGAAGATAGAGAGAGAGAGGAGTGGAGAGAGTAGTTAGAGAGAGAAATGGGTTTTGAGGCAAAGGGTATTTTAGATATTTTGTAGGGTTGTTTTAGTAAAGTGAGGATGTATTTAGCAACGACCAAGATTAAATAAAAGTTGTCTATTAATCCTAATTATATTGTATCGTAAACGAATGTGGTATAATCTCAAAACACCCAATTTTATAAAAATCTTAATAATAATTGCATTAATAAAGTAATCATAAAGTAATGATAAACCCTTTTCATATCAAGTCTTTCTTTTAATCAAGCCACATAATATGATAATCATTAGTCTACTACTAATTACAAAATTAAATGAATAAGTGATATGTTTATACTAATATATTAAAAGATTTTCTAAAGAAAGTTTGTGTGCCACGTGGCATTCTCCTATAAGGCTCTAATGCAGATATTTTATTTCAAGTCAAACCCTTAATTAAAAAAAAAATTAATGTTGTGTAGTATTACAAGTGTCGAGCACGTGATCTTTGAAACGAAAGGTGAAAGTTTAACCATTAATCCTACACAATACCATTGTTTGGTATTTCAAAATAAAATATCATAAGGTCTTATAATTATATCTCATTAAAAGATTTGAACAAGTGATAAGATACCTAACGCTTTTTATGATAATAACAAGACTATTATAAACCTAAACTCTTACTCCAATTCCTTATAGAAAGTTAAGTTTGCTTTCATCCCAAACTTTAAGAATTCATTTTTCAAAAATTATGAAATTACATATAATGTCATTACGTCAATTTTTAATCACTTGACAAAAAGTTACAAAATGTAACAAACCGGGATATCCTCCATGACATCCACGCGACACTCACTAGTTTATAAGTATATTATAAGTAGACCTCATTGTGAAGTATTTGCATGCTAGTGCACGCCAAAGGGGAACAAAATTTAATTATCTCTATTATATAAGCCAAAGGGTGAGCTACTGTGTCTTCTTATAAGATCACTTTTTTACCCTTCACTTATCAAAAATATTCAATTCCTTCTTAATCTATATTTTTGTGTGATAAGTAATAAGAAAACTTAACATTACCTAGCTTATAATAAAATGTAATGTACACATAATATATTTTTAAAAAAAATATGCTTAAAAGAGATATTTTTGATTGAAAATTAATCTAATCTAACTAAAACAATTTTCAACAATTAAAAGTAAGAACTTACAAAGTTTTTTCTAACTAAACTTCCAATTGCAATCACAATTTCAAAGAACATACATTAACATAAACATACCAAACTTCCTTTTATAATTTATTTGTGCCGATTAGGATAAATTTATCATTTTATTTATTAAAGGCTCATAGTGGTTGTTTGTGTTAGTTGGGATAATCCATCTCATCATTATTTAAAAATATATTCGTAATTCAAATATATCAAAGAAATAGGCTTATACCATTCAATTTCTCAATATAATGTTACGCAATGAATTACACATATATTAAAGATATTAGCATATATCATCCAATAATATCAATTTATAGTACATTCTGGTACAAGTTCATTTATCACATTGAAAAAAATATATTGTGAATGATCAAATTAAACTACAATAAAATAGTATAAGTACATTTAGTGCTTTCAATGTCAATATTAATGTTAATATGTTTTCGCACGCATCGCGTGCATATGAGACTATTAATAGAATAAACCAAAGTTATCAGCAAGATTTCTAAGATAATGAAGTATGTACTCAAGTGAAGATCAAACTCAATGTCCGACAGTGCATCCAAAGAAATAATAAAATATGACATATGAAAAAAACTAATGTAAAATTCACGTACATAGTAATTATTGGATGAAAAATATTATCTTTATAAAAAAATCCTACTTAAATTTCTTGTATAACTAATATAATAACCAGATATCTAACTAACACAATTGATTTTCTAAACTAGTAGATATCTCATACATAATAATCATCTCCAAGATATGACTAATATCTCATAACATGTACTATTTCCTATCCAACAGAAAGACATATACTTAATTAATGTATCTTTGATATATCTACTAATATAAGCATGTCTTAAAGAACCAAAGTTCAACTCGAGACATCAGAACCAAGTGGATGGGATACGAGTTAGAAGATCATCATAGAGCGAGGCAAACTCTCCAAAACCTTTTTTAACCACTCACTGCGATCATCACTATCATCATCAAGAATAGGAACATCAGGTGATCTTGGTACAATCTTCTTGAACATATGATTGGGTAGATGATCAACATAAGAAACAGTAGAGACATCAACCATAGCAACCATAGTATACCCTGATAAGCTATAATCAGCATTAAAATTGACATGGTCTAGTATAAGTGACAACAGAGTGTGCTTGATACTAGTCCAAACTCCCGGAGTCACGTAACCAGGCAAATCTTGTATACTCGTAGCTGTTAAAACGTTAAATTGAAGTGTCTCGTATTTAAGTGGAATAACTATGTTAGTCCGAACAACATCAGAGTCGATATCGTACGTCTTTCCTAGGGTAATACATTTACCTCGACAAGCACAAGGACACTCAGTTTTGTTTTCGCAACAATGGTGTAACACATCCCAGTTTGTAAAATAGAGCGTAACGACTATGTTTGAAGGATAACGGTTTGTAGGTGAAATCTTTTGCATGGTTAAGGTGCAGGTTGCAGAAGGATGATCGCATTTTACGCCCATGGTTTTAAAAACTAAGTGTCTTTCAAATAAAAGTGAGTGGGAGGATGTATTATGATGGTGTTGCAGAGTACAACATTACTCGTGATATATATAGCCTATAGGTAGAAAGAGACTTTATCTAAGATTTTGCTTAAACCCTCCCAATTCTAATTGTATATGGAAACGTTATTTTGATAAAATTATCCAAAAAGCAGTTGTGAATTTCTAATTTATTATGTTTAACATAAATGAAAAGACATAATGTACGTAATTAACTGAAATGTCTTCACTATAGAGGTTATAGTTTATAATCCTAACTAGGATATATTCCCGTTTAGGAAACAAGATGCATTCCGATTCCTAATACAAATAGGAATAATTATCTTTACTCAACTACCTCCGTTCAAAATTACTACGAATTCATTAGTCATACACGATGTCGTGACATTTGGCGTATTTATTAGACGCCATTTGTCATTTTTATTAAGTACATGCCATTTAAAAATAAATTGAATTAGAAGTTAACAAAAATGCATATATAGTGTTTAAAACAAGAAAAAATAGAGTTTAGTTTACAATGAAAAACTTTAGTATAATAAATCGATCATAACTTTTATTATATATTTCGAAACCAAGACCGTTTTGAAGATTTGGGGCCCCTGTTCTAGCATGAAAATTAGGCTTTCGAATTTATAAAAAAAAAGATATAATATTGCGGCATTAAAGATGGGAAATTGAAAATTTAAAGAATAATCATTGACAAACTTATTAAGGATGGAAAACATGGGTGATTTCCTCAAATATTACTTAATTTTTATTTAAATAATATTTTAGATCCCCTATAATTTTGGGGCCCTGTGTTGTTAGATACCTTGCACACCCTCATCTACCCTTCTATTCGAAACATTTATAATTTGTATTATTTAAAAAAATCTTTAAACAAGTTCCATTTATAATATGTTTTCAACTCTACATTAAAATAAAGTATAAAAATAAATATTTACAATAGTAACATATTAAAGTGACTTACTGCAATTAGAATTAGAGATGTGTTTTTAACTCTAACTTTTCTACAAATCTTATTCATGTTAGAGAATATCTTTAAGAAGTGTTGGTTAAAAAAAAGTTGTATACAAAGAAATATTCAATATAGCCACCTATTAGAAGAAACCACTGCCTTGAGAAGTTTTCGTAAATGTTCTTTATTTATTTTTATTGTCTTAAATTACTATTATGAGTCTAATTTGATTCATATAATAATATGTTAAAGTATGTGCATTAAATCTAGGGTGGAAACAAATCTACTAAAGCCGAGATGATACACGTTTCCTTATTCTACAAGGACAAAGTAAATAAGGAAGTTTCCTTATTTTCTTCTTCTTGTGGAAGGCTGGTATAATCGCCTCACGAACAATTATATAAACTCAAAGGTTCCTCATTATGCATCATACTTTCTTTCATTTATCAAACCATTCTTAGAGTAACCAATCTTATAAGATCTAAAAGTTCTCTGAATTCCCAAACTCACCAAGAAGCTAAGACAATTATGAATAACACCATATTCTGCTCTGTAACCCTGAACCCGATTAAACAAGTAGCTTCGTCGAAAAGCAAATGCCATGAGATCAAAGTCTCTCTACTCTTTCGTCGTTGGCATGAGATCCACCAGCATTGCAACAACCCAAAATCTTCTTACCAAGAAGACCATAATATCTTTTGCAAGATACCTCAAAACAATGTTTTTTGGGTTACTCTTACTATTACACCAGAGTATCCCGAGATGCTTGAGGGTTACATTACAGGTGCTCTAACAACTTGCAAGAATGATTTTCCTTCTTATGTGACTTGTGGAGTTTTGAGTTACGCCAAGGTTACGCAATACCTTCGAGAAAATATCGATTTTGATGAGGATCTTCAAGGGCTCAGATTCGAGATGGAGGCCGTGGTTGATGTCTCCACTGTTGATGATGGTCACGAATGTTGAACAGTAGTATGAAGATCAAGTTACGGCAAACAAGTACAACAATGGAAGTTAGGAAAACAAAGTAATTATTAAAGCGTTTTATAAATCTTTGTTAAGTCTTTGATTTTCTTGTAAATCGATATCATATAATCATATATAACTATTATATAAAGTTCAGGTCTTTCTTGGATGCAATTTGTCGCGTTCATGAAGTGTCATATAATATTTCTTTCATGAAGTGTCATATAATATTTACTATATAAGTAGTTCGTAAAATTATAGCTTTGTACTCCCTCCGTTTCTTAAAGATCTTCCCTCTTTCCGTTTAAGTGTGTTTCCAAAAGATATTCCCTCTTTTACTTTATTCCTTATTTGGAAAGTTTTTTATCCCTTTTTACCCTCTCATGTCCCTATCATATGGTCCACCATTACATTATTAATTCAATTTTACTTCCTTTCTCTCTCTTATTTTAACCCCTTTATATTTGTTTATTTATTTTAACCCCTTTCTCTCTCCTACTTTACCCACCCCACACCCCACACAAATGGATTCTCCTTGGTATCTGTAAGAACGGTAACAAGGAAGATCTTTAGGAAACGGGGGGAGTACAATTGGAAAGTGTTTAAATTGTATTTTAAAATAAAATCCATTTATACTATATTTAAAATTTTATATTAAAAGAAAATATTGACTATATTAACGTATTAAAGTAACTACCTACTGTAATTAAAATTATCGATTCAATTAGAATTAGGGATAAAATATTAAAGTAACCTACTGCAATTGAAATTATGGTTGTTCTAAAAAATCTATTCATGTTAGAATTATAATATTTAAAGTCATATATACTAGATTGTCAGCGATCAACTTTACACATTGAGTTTTCTTCCCTATATTTTATTTCCACTTAAGTTAATTATAATATAGTGAGTTTTTTTTTATGAAATTTAAATTAGAAACCAACGTCAAAGATAATGAAAAAATCATATTATAACTTTTACCTGTTCTATGTCAAACAAAAATAATGGCCAGAAAAAGAGGTGCAAATATTTAAAAACTCTACTTCTTCTTCATGAGCTCGCCGCGACATTTGGCATTCTTATTAAACGCTATTTGCCGTGCTTATCAAGTGCGATATCATTATCTTTAAAAATAAATAGTGCTTTAAATTAATAAAAATACATGTATATGGTTTAGGATAAGAATAAAAATAGAGTTTGGTTCACAATGAAAACTTAAGTATAGTAGTTATCGATTATAACTTTTAATATATAATTCAAAAAATTCTAATTTTGGTAACATTAGAAATTATTTAAAAAGTACTTTTCAAAAAAGATCCACTTATAATGTTTTTCAAGTCTAATATATAAAGTAGAGTACACACAACATATCATGAGGTCGAGACACTTGGTATTCTTATTGGACGCCATTTGTCACGCTTATCAAGTGTCATATAATTGTCTCTAAAAATAAAGTGTGTTTCAAATAATAAAAATACATGTATAGGGTTTAAGATAAGAATAAAAATAGAATTTGGTTCACAATGAAAACTTAAGTATAGTAAATTAATTATAACTTTTAATATATATTTTAAAAAATTATAATTTTGGTACCATTGAAAAGTATTTAAAAATGGACTTTAAAACGAGATCCACTTATAATATTTTTCAACTCTGTATTAAAGTAACGTATGAGAAGCAATATTGATTATAGTATCATACTCCCTCTGTTTTCTAAAGATCTTCCCACTTACTGTTCCTACAGATACCAAGGAAAATCAGTTGTGTGGGGCATGGTGTATGTAAAGTAAGAGAGAGAAAGGGGTTAAGATAAATAAACAAATAAAAAGGGGTTAAAGTAGGAGAGAGAAAGGGATTAAAATTGAATTAATAATGTAATGGTGGACCATATGATAGTGACATGAGAGGGTAAATAGGGAAATTTGTTTTGCCAAATAAGGAATAAAGCAAAATAGGGAAGATCTTTTGGAAACACCCTTAAACGGAAAAAGGGAAGATCTTTAGGAAACGGAGGGAGTATTAAAGTAACATATTGCAATTAGAATTAAAGATGTGTTTTCAACTCCTCCTTTTCTACAAATCCTATTCATGGTAGAATTAGAATATATATATACGAAGTTTTCCTAATAATAAAAAAAATATTTTCTTATGTATAAACCGCACATGATTATTAAAGTGAAATACTTCCTTCTTTTTTCTAGTTCTACCATTTTGTTTGCGAACGCACAATTTTGAACAATTACATCTTTTTTTATGAGGTATAAGTAAAAATTGTAAGATAGTTGAAATATATATATATATATATATATATATATATATATATATATATAGAGATTAAAGTAACATAATTTGACATGACTGTTTTCCCTTATGCATAGGAGATATGAGATGGTTAAAGTAGAATTTGTGAATAGAGTTAAAAGTCAAAATAGTAGAACTAATAAAATGGAGAAAGTATGTAAATTACATCAGAGTATAAAATGTATATATTAAAAAGAAACGGAGCGAGTAATGCTGAAATTTGAACTAACTATTATAATAGTTTGAGTTCTAAATAACATTGGGTAATCGTAGAGGGAATAGAACAGGCAAGAACTAAAAAAAATACAATAAATTAAACTTTAAGAAAGAGAACTTGAGCAGTGCAAGATAGGTAGCCAAATCTTGAGTTCTAAATGAGAGGATCTCAATAACAAGTGATTTCAGCTTGTGGTTTTCTCGACTTGAAAGATTCTACATGATTATATTTGTGGTTTGTGAGTCCAACCATAAATCCATATATTGTTTTTTATTTGATGGTGCAAGTTGGCTTAAAATACAATTCAAACCTAACCTAAATTGCTAACCAACCTTATACACAATTATTTTCATTCAAACACGATAAAGTTTCTGTAAAACCCAGCTTGACCTAACTAGTTTAATGTTAGTTCAAAATGACCTTGAGTTGACTAAAAATTTAAGTTAAATAGAGTTGAGCCATGCTAGATAAGTTCTGACTTATTACCTAGTGGCTACCACTAGTGGAAAAATAAAGAAGGGCTGCACTAAAAAAGGCCCTTAGGGCTGCGCTTTTTGACAGCAACCCTTTCAATAGCAGCCCTTCACTTTAAGTAGGGCTGCGCTTTTCAAGAGTAGCCCTTCACAACGAAGGGCTGCACTTTTATCTAAAAAGCGCAGCCCTTCAAGCTTAGAAAGGCTGCGCTTTTTAACTGAAAACGCAGCCCTTTGACCCAAAAAAAATTTTAAATTTTTTTTTTTTTGCATTTTTTTACTCCTAAATATATCTACTCATGTTGATATTGTTTAAACAACACAAATTGTTTTATATTAAATGGTAGTTCAATCTATGTCATATAAGCAAATACTGGTTTGCATAATCCAAAAAAAAAAAACATCGAAATGGTAGCAAGCATAGACACAACAAGAATCCGCCTTTTTAGCGTCTGAATTTAGCGTCTGACGATACAAGCAGACGATAAATTTAAAATTAACGTCCGATTTCAGACAGATGCAAATTAGCGTCCGCTTTCTGAGATTCAGAGTCCGTTCTGTGAAACTGACACTAATTAGCGTCCGTGTAGTTCAAATACCGTCCGTCTAACGGACGCTAAATAACAGGTATAAATAGAAAAAAAAAACCTCCAGTCGACCAAACTATCAACCCAACCCACGCCTCTCTCTTCCTCACTCTCATCTCACGTTTCTCTCTCTTCCTCACTCTCATCTCACATTTTGGTGCTCTCTCTTTCTTATAGATCTCACGAAATCAGGTATTTCTACTCAGATTTAACTAATAAATTTGTTTTTTTAGTTTTGATTGTTGATTATGTAGTTTATTTTCTCGATTTTCTTTTTCTTTTAATTTCGTTTTGCGTTTTCTTGTTCTTGGTTTTTTCGGTTTTTCCTAGATCTGAATTTCCTAAGATTTTTTTATTTTTGTTGTTTTTCGATTTATCTTTATTTTTTTGAGTTTTCTGTTTTATAAGATTTGGATTTTGTGTGTTTATATTTTTGATTTGGTTATTCAATTTTTCAATTTCGCGATTTTGGGTTTTCGGTTTTCATCTTTTGATTTTTCTGAGATTTTGAGTTGTTTCTTGTTTCATGAATGTTGTTTCCAGATCTGGTTTTTGGGCATGATTTTTCGTTTTTTCTTTGGGGATTATGTATTACATTATTTCATTGCATAAGAAATTGTGATGAATGAATTCACTACAACTTTTTCTTTGGGGATTTTTTAGTTTATAAGTTAGCTATAAGCTGGGGCCGAGGCAGGAGGCTATGAATTATGGTGCGCCTGATGCCCTTAACCCTACTGATCAAGTCCTCTTCTCTAAGCACCTTCTTGAAGCTTCTCTTATGGGTATTCCTCTAATTTCTCTATTTTGTCCTTAATTTAACTGGGCTGGTTTTAATTTTGTTGTTTATCTTTGGAATATGATGGATTTTTCAATGTAGGATTTGTTTGTTGTGGTTTAATTTTGGATTATTTCTGGATGAATGCTTATAAATCTGAGAGTTGGGTTGGTTTGTTTAGCATTTTAGTGATTTTTTTTTGCATTGTTGAAAACTTGAAAATGTGGAAATGTGCGCCTTTTTAAAGCTTTTTTAGCGGGTGTTGATCAATTCTTATCTATATGACTATCTATTCAATCTTTATCTGGGTTGGTTTAGATTTTCTGTCATTTTGTGGAAATTAAAGTTTGGATGTTGATGTGATCAATTGTGAATTCGTCTTCTTATAAGCTGTAGGTATGAGAAATTGGGGCTAATTTGCTATGTTTGGTTTGATTAATGCTACTAGCTAGAAGCAATGTTTGATTACTCTTCAATGGCTGAAAATTGGATTTTTTTTTTAAATATTGGTGTCATCTATCTTTTAGTGCGCAGGATTGCCAATGCTAATCAGTATTATATGTTTAATGGTTTTGTTTTATTTGATCCAATGAATCTGAAAATTGGGCTCATTTGTTCTGTGTTGTGTTGTTTGAGGAAGGTAATAAGTAATAACTAGGTGAAAATGATGTATCTATGTGCAATTGGGTATTTCTGGAGCATGAAGGTTGGAGGTAGGGAAGGAAATGAAATTCACGACACTTATTATGAGGTGAAGTTTGCTTCAGAGTACGTTATCTCATCTCATCATGATGTGGGATGTAATTTGGCTTTTGTTTGGCAGTGAATTCTGTATATACATGCTTTTTTCATGCCCTTATATCCATGTTGCACATGAGGGTTTAATTTATATGCTTCTCTAGTAATTCCTCAATGGATTTGTATAGATTATATAGTAATGAAAGATCTGATTAATTATTGAACTTGGGTATTGGAAACTAATGAAAATGGGATTATGAAGGTTTAACTAGGAACTTAGATGTATAGATTATACAGTAATGAAAGATCTGATTAAAATACGTTGTGAACTAGGAATATTACTTGAACATTAATTAATGTTGAAAGATCTGATTAAAGTACCTTAATTTCTATTTTTTTTTTCTATAAGCACATGATTTTGTTTGTAATACCTGCCTAATGAGTAATGACAGTAGCTTTTACATTAAATATGATTTACTCTCACAAGGAGTGTTTCTCGTGGGAGCTATTAATACAATTATACTTTGGTTGCAATTTTGAGTTTTATATTCTTACATTAATCATACACTTGAAACAAACGACTACCTTGTGAAGGAACCAATGTAGACTTTAAAGATAGCACTGTGCTTTTGGCTTTGTCTAATCATCTTAGCCAGAGTCCAATGCAGTTTGTTGAAGAGATTCCGCTGAGTTATGGAACTAGACCTTTTGACTTAAAGGAAGATTATTGTGATGCAACCAGTGACCTCTTTACTGCAGCAAAGATAGGGAAAAGGTGCACCATTTCCCTTATGTTTACAGTAGTCATATAATACAGCTATTTTCCCCTTCTCCCTGTGTGTAGTCCATGCTACGACTGTTGTGATTTCCTTTGATAGAATCATTCTTTCGGTGTTGTAGTTATGAGCATGTTTGTCATAGTACTTGGATATATTCAGCCGAGACAACATTATATTTGTTATATGTCAGATTACCAAAATAGAACACCTCAATTACTGTTAGGGGTCTTCTGATGTTAGCTTGAAAGTCTTTTTGCTTTCCATCTAAATATCTTAATCTAGAAAGGCTGATATTTGTCCTTAAATTGTGGTGATCTATCATTTACAGGCTTCCTGGACAACGCTCAAGAGCTCGCAAGCTTCAGCACATTGCTAAACTAGAAAAATCTGTAAATGCTTTCCAGGTATATTTGTCGTCACATTTATCTAGTGTTTTTTGTTCAATACACGATTTTCCTGAATGTGCTTGTTATCTCCCTCTCGAAGTAAATGTGCTTGTTATCTGTAAATGTGCTTGTTACCTTCAGGAAATTGAATCTAGATTTGCATAATCCAAAAAAAAACATCAGAATTATAAACATCGAAATAAAACAGAAAAATACAACAAAGAAATGAATACAAACCAAAAAACAGAAATTAATATAAAAAAAAACTACATTTGAATTACAAAAAAAATACATCAGAATTACATCAGAAAAATACAAACTTGCGACGGTGGTTGAAGGAGATGAACGACAGTGGTTGAACGACCGACGGTGGTTGAACGAATTTGCACAGATGGAGAAGGTGTTTTGAATGCATCAGAATTACATCAGAAAAATACAAACCAACGAACGACGAACGACGAACTCGCGATGGTGGTTGAGGGAGACGAACGACGGTGGTTGAACGAGCGACGGTGGTTGAACAAATTTGCACAGATGGAGAAGGTGTATATCGACGAACGAATGAGAGAGTTCGAAGGCTTTCTCGAAAAAAAGAGAGGAGAGAAAGAAGAGAATGAGAGAGAGGGAGAGGGAGAGGGAGAGGGAGAGGGAGAGGGAGAGGGAGAATGAGGACGGCTGAGGGAGAGGGAGAGGGAGAATGAGGACGGCTGAGGGAGAGGGAGGAGAGAGAACTTAGGGTTTTGAATAATTAGAGAAGGAAGAGAATGGGTTTGGGAGGAGAAATTTAGCGCGCGAATTAAATGAGTGGAAGTTTCTTTTTAATATACAAAAGTCCATAAAGGGCTGCGCTGTTTTTTACTAGCGCAGCCCTACTAGTGAAGGGCTGCGCTTTTTTTTACAAGCGCAACCCTTCACTTAGTAGGGCTGCGCTTGTAGAAAAAGCACAACCCTTCTGAATGTAAGAAGGGCTGCGCTTTTTTTACTAGCGCAACCCTACTAAGTGAAGGGTTGCACTTTTTTTCAAAAACGCAGCCCTTCACTAGTAGGGCTGCGCTTTTAGGAAAAGCGCAACCCTTCCTTTTTTTTCCCCTAGTGTACCCTTAAGTTTGTTCGAGTACAACGAAAATTATTAGTTTTTATAATACTCAACTTTACTTATGGTAGTGATGAAATTAAATGTATATCGAATAATTTTAAGTCGCAGTGGTTGTTATAATTAGGTCGCTTATCGGCGGAGTCGATCCCGAACTGTGATATGCTCGGCTTGCATTCGTTTAAGTTTACACAACCCAAGTCCGAGTCAAACCACCACGAACCGAGCTTTGACCGAACCGATCCTGAACTGTTTGCGAACAGGGCAGACTAACACCCCTATATATAATAAGGTAAAGGTATTATTGGTGAAATGCGCACTCGATAGAATATACAAGTCAAATAAAATAAAAACGTGCTTTAAAATTGTTAATATGCACAAATTAATATAAATAAAATAAAAGTTGTATATTAATCCTAGTTAAATTGTCGTAAAGGAATATGGAATCATCTCAAAATGCCCTAATTTTATAAAAAAACTTAATAATAATTGATTTCATTAAGTAATAATAAACAATTTTTCATATCAAACTCTCTCTTTTAATCAAACCACATAATATGATAATCATTAGTCTATTACTAATACAAAATTAAATGAATAAGTGATATATTTATACTAATTTATTAAAAGTTCTTCTAAGAAAGTTTGTATGCCACGTGACACTCTACTTTAAGGCTCTAATGCAAATTCTTTACTTTTAAGTCATACCCTTAATTATTGAAAAAATAATGTTGTGTAGTTAGTTAAAAAAATTTGATTCTAGAGAGAGAAACTCTCTCCTTTATCTAGCCTTCCAATGAAACAATAATTTATTTGAGTGTATTCTGCCATTTTTTAAGCTTTTTTGTTCCTCGACACTACTGGGGCCATGACAAAGGGTCACAAAAGGGGAAAGGTGTAATGCTCAATGTTTGAAGAATCAGGCTGAGAATGTGTTATTGGTGTGTAAACCGAATTTAGGTGATGCGAAGAAGATGAAGAATGTGAATGAAATTCAGGGAGTTCTTGCTCTCAGCTGGACTTCTGATGAGGAAGATGATGAATCAATTTCTTCTATTATTGATCGAAGCTTTTCACAATGTGATAAAAAAAATTTCAAAGCTGTAAGGAGTAATTTGGCTCCGTGGATTGAATCTGTGAAAACTCCTACAAGAACCAGTACTATACCGGTGAATCCATCACCTTATCCTATGCAACAGTTGGTAAGTTATCCAGGTACTAATGTGTCAAATAATTGGCGTCATTCATTATCTGAAAACATTATAGATGAAGGTCTAGATCTGTCTAAAACTAATGCAAATGTTTCCAATGCTGAAAATCATGCGAATGCTGAAATTCCTGAGAATATGGTTATAATTACTCTAGATAATGTGAAACCTGAAATAGATTATTGGGAATTTGTTGTGGTTTGTTACATTCTTGGGGTGAAACCTCCATTTCGTATCATTCAGGGGTTTATTAGGAGGATTTCGGGTAAATTTGGAGTTAGTAAAGTGGAAATGATGAAGAATGGGGTTTTTATGGTGAGATTTAAATCTGTTGATGATAGGAGGATGGCTCTTGCTGATGGACCTATCCTATATGATAGGGAACCAGTGATAGTTAAATGCTAGACTGCTCATTTGGATATTATGGCGGAAGATGTTAAGATAGTCCTAACTTGGGTGAAATTTCATGGGCTGCATCTAAAATACCGGGGGCAGTCTTTTCTTCATAAAATTGCTAGTCTGGTTGGCAAACCAATCAGATCAGACAGAGCTACAACACAGAAGGAAATTATAGAATATGCTCGGGTGTTGGTTGAGGTGTCACTGGAGCAAGAATTTCCTAATGTGGTACATCTATATAATTAAAAGGGTGATTTAATGCAACAAAAAGTTGAATATGAATGTAAACCCGTTCAATGCACTGATTGTAAAGGAATAGGGCATAATATGATTGAGTGTAGACCGAAAAAATATGAGGTTGCTCACAGGAAGATTCAGCCAAAAAAGAAATGGGTTCCTAAATAGCATCAAAACGTTTAGGTTTTGAATTAGCCAGCCACTCTCATTAATAGGGTGGCATAATGGATCCTATAGTGGAGAATGTGCAGGAAGATGAAGCAGAAGATAAACATGTTGAGGGTATAAAATAACTTGTTACACAGGCAACAAGTGTTAAGGAGCCTTTTGTAGGGATGAATGAAGAGGTATTACAGGGTGAAGCAACAAGTGGACAGGACATGGTTCAGAAGGAGGTAGGTAATGTGCTGCCTTAGGGGGGGAGTTGGTTTAACTCCACCAAATGGATAAATTAGGATACTGGAATATCAGGGGTCTAAACAACCCTGGGAAGCACAAGGACATTAAATGGTTCTTGAGCACTCAATACATTGGGTTGTTTGGACTCCTAGAAACAAGGGTGAAGGCTTTTAACTTTGCAAAAGTCTTCTCTCAAATTTTTCTGACTAGAGTATTGATGTAAATTACTCTTCTCACCCTGGGGGGAGAATTTGGCTGATTTGGTTACCTGCTAGTATATTTATTCTAAATATTATTAAGAGTGAGTTTCAATACATACATAGTGAAATCACTCATCGTGCTACTGGGAGGAAGTTTTGTCTCACTATGATTTATGGCTCAAATGACAGTAATGATAGAGATGGTTGTGGAGGGCTCTTACTAATATTGCTCATGATACTCTTGAGGCTTGGATCATTAGAGGTGATTTCAATATTGTGTCAAATCTTATTGATAGATTGGGGTCTGCTGTAACTTTGGAGGAAGTTACTGGGATTAGACAATGTATCAGGGATTGTGGTTTTCATGAAACAAGTACCACAAGACCCTTCTTTACTTGTTCAAACAAGAAAGAGGGTAATGATAAGGTGTTCTCAAAAATTGACAGAGTGTTTGTTAATGACAAATGGGATGATGTTTTTATGAATGCAATTCTGAACTTTTTTCCAGAGGAAATTTCAGATCATTGTGCTTGTGTGATCAAGATGGATGTTGATGTTGTTACTAAATCTAAAACTTTTAGGCTTTTTAACATGTGGATTTTAGCAGATAGCTTCATGAGAATTATGCAGAGTACTTGGAGTGTGGGAGTGTAGGGTACCGCTATGTATAAAGTAGTAAAAAGATTGAAAGCTTTGAAGCATCCACTTAAAGCTCTATATAAAGAGAAATTCTCTAATATAGAGCAAGAGGCTGATACTGCTTACAAAAGACTAATTGATGTGCAGGAAAAAATTCATTCTCACCCTCTGAATAGTGAATTACATGTCTAGGAACATGAAGCCAGGGTGAAGTATGATGATCTAAACAAGGCTAGGATGAGTTTTTTGAAGCCGAAAGTGAAACAAGAGTGACTTAAAGGAGGGGATGCTAACACAACTTACTTTCATGCTTGCTTGAAAAAAAGAAGAATCCAGAATCACATCTACAGACTACAGGATATGAATGGGAATTGCATGGAAGATCAGCAAGGTATTGAAGATGCCTTCCTGTAATTTTATGAAAAGTTACTTGGCCTTTCTCAGAGCTCTCAAGCTTATGTGAGTCAGACAATCATAAATGAATGTGATAAGGTAACTCCAATGCAACAAGTACAACTTTATGAGCCATTCAATGGTGAAGATGTCAAAAGAGCATTATTTGACATAGATGATGATAAGGCACCTAGGCCAGATGGCTTCACCAGCTATTTTTTCAAGAAATCATGGCAGTTGATAGGCAATGATATTGTGGAAGTTATGCTGGATTTTTTTCCAAACAGGTAATTCACTCAAACAAATTATTTCCACCATATTATGTTTAATTTGAAAATGTGATCAATCCATGAGTGTTACTCAATTTAGACCTATAGCATGCTATAATGTTTTGTCCAAAATCATCTCTAAGATGCTATGTAATAGGCTAAGTGTTATACTTCCTAATTTGATAGATCAAGGGCAAAGTGCTTTTGCTTCAAACAGAGTAATATTGCACAACATCTTTAAATGTCAAGATATATGGAAGCAATATAGAAGGAAAAACCAACCTTCTAGATGCACCATGAAGGTTGACTTGAAAAAAGCATATGATTCCCTGAGTTGGGAATTTCAGGAGGAATTATTAGATGGTTTGGGCTTTCCAAGGAATTTTGTGGATTGTATCATGTGTTTTGTTACTTCTCCTACTTTTTCTTGCTTTGAGCATAAATGGTGGGATTTGTGGTTTCTTTAAAGGGAAGAAAAGGCTTAGGCAAGGGGATCCAATTTCTCCCTTGCTTTTTGTTATAGCCATGGAGTATTTTTCAAGGATTATGAAGAAAATGAGTAGCAGAAAGGAATTTAAATTTCATTATAGATGCTCTTCTCTGAAGCTTACACATCTGATATTTTCTCATGATCTCATGCTGTTTAGTAAAGGGGACCTTCAGTCTGTAGTACTCCTGAAGAGAGCTCTAAAAGCTTTTGTTGAGCTGTTAGGGTTGGAAGCAAGTCTTGAAAAGACTGCAGTATATTTTGGTTGTGTTCCTGAAGAGATTCAACAATGTTTATTGAGGTTCACTGGGTTTCAGAAGGGTACATTCCCTTTTAGATATCTAGGAATTCCTATCACATCCAAAAGAATTTCCAAAATTGGTTGTGATGTTCTTGTGGATAGGATATTGAAAAGGATTGTTTGTTGGAGTTCTAGGCACTTGTCATATGCAGCTAGGGTGGTACTAATCAACTCCGTATTGCTAAGTCTACATGTGTACTGGGCTTAGATATTCCTGCTTCCCAAGGGTGTATACAGAAAATTTTGCAGATCTACAGGGCTTGTCTATGGGAAGGTAAGATTCATCTACACAAACCTCCTCCTATTGCTTGTAATTGGATCTGTAAACCTAAGCAACATGGAGGCTTGGGTGTTAGAGACTGCTTGACTTAGAACACAATAGTAATTGGGAAATATGTGTGGAAAGTTGCCAAAAACGAGGATACCTTGTGGATAAAATGGGTGCAGCAAGTTTATATCAAGGAGAAGAATTGGTGGGAGTACACTGCTCCTCCCTCTACCAATTGGGCTTGAAAGAATATTTTCAAGGTGAAAGATGTGTTCAGGGATGCTTATAATCAATAGAATAATAATTGGAGGGGATCAGACAAGAAATATACAGCTAGTGATGGTTGTAAATGGTTAACTGGTTAGCAGTATATAGTATCTAGGCTGGTATCATTGGGTGTGGAATACTTATAATGTTCCTAAACACTCTTTTATAGCCTGGATGGAAGCTCTGGGTAAACTTAGGACAAAAGAAAGGTTGTTTAGGGTTGGTATTTGTCAAGACATGGAGTGTATCCTATGCAGTCAGGGAGAAGATGCATGCAATCATCTATTTTTCAGATGTTTATACAGCAGGAAGATATTTATTTGTATCTTACTATGGTTGAGGATTGGATTCAAAGCTGAAGAATGTCTTTATGAATCATGAAGGAAATGGGGGAGGAAATACAGGAGTAAATGCCAGCAAAAAGTTTGTTATGCAGCCTTAGCTGCCACTGTCTATTATACTTGGCAGGCTAGGGACAAAGCTTATTAGGATAGTGTTGTTCCTAGATATGAAAATGTTATGAAGTTGATTAAGGAGGAAGTTTATAGTCCAGCTAGATATAAATATGATAGCTGATGGTCCACAGTAGAGAAACAATGGTTAGATGATCTAGTTGTGAATTGTAATTAGTTTTTTGTGGTTGTTGTAGATATGGTGTTCTGTTGTACCTTTTCTCAAAGTCTTAATTAGGTTGTAAGGGTCTTTTCATACTATTTGGTAATATATTTTCCTACATTTTACAAAAAAAAAATGTTGTGTAGTTACTAGGTGTCGAACACGTGATCTTTGAAACGAAGAGTAAAAGTTTAACCATTAATCCAACATAACAACATTATTTATTATTTCAAAATAAAATATCGTAAGTTCTTATAATTATATCTCATTAAAACATTTGCACAAATAGTTAGATACCTAACTTTTTTATGATAATATCAAGACTATTATAGACATAAACTCTTACTCTAATTCCTTATGGAAAGTTAAGCTGTTGCTTTTATCCACAAATTTAAGGGTTTATTTTTCAAAAATTATGTAATTACTTATCATGTCATTACGTCAATTGTTTTATCACTTGACATAAAGTTACAAAAAGTAACAAACCGGGGCATACCCTAGGATACTCACTAGTTTATACTTCCTCTGTTTCGAAATAGTTGCATCGTTTCATGTTTTTACGCTTGCCGATGCATGGTTTCAAACGTTAATATCTTCAATTATCAATGAGTAAAAATTATAAAAAGTTATATTAAAAAAATATACATTGAGACGAATCTAACAAGATCCCATACGACTATGTTTTTCCTAATTTATAAATCACCAAAGATAATCAAAGTGTAAGATGTGAATAGTAAATACTATACAAATGGTGCAACTATTTCTAAACGGAGCAAGTATATTATAAGTAGACTTCATTTTAAAGTATTTGCATACTAGTGCACGTAAAAGGGGAACAAAATTTAATTGCACAAAGTCTTATAAAAGACGGTATGTTAACACTAACGTTAGATCGCTCTTAACTGGCCCAAAGCAGTAAGAAAAGATAAAATGCTTGAAGAAAGACGGAGCCCAAAGCAGTAATAGGCCCAAGAAACTCAAGCGGTAATTTTCAACCCACATTTCTTCTTCATTTTCTACTTTCTTCTTCATTCCTCCTCACGCTCTAGAAACTCACATTTCTCTCTCTAACTGTCTAATACTTCCACCATTTTCGTCCATTTTCAACTCACATTTTTTTCCATTTTCTTCTTTTGCTTCTACTTTACTTTGTTCTTCTTCCATTTCCTTCTATTTTTTGCTTTGTTTTTTCTTCTTTTATTTTCGTTTCATTTTTAGGGTTTGAGAGCGCTTACTTTTTCTGATTTTTTGTTTCGAAATGTGCCGAAAAAGAGGGTTTATTATAAGAAAGCAATGTATGATGGGGTGAATTTGCAGTGGAGGATGATGTTTATGTGAAGAGAAGAGATAATGCGAGCTCAGATGAGGATGATCCTGAGGTGGAGGAATGTAAAGTATGTTTTCGAGTGGAAGGGTGGTGATGATCGAGTGCGACGAATGCCTTGGTGGGTTTCATTTGAAGTGTTTAAAGCCTCCGGTGAAGGAGGGTCCTAAACCTGATTGGATTTATGGGTTTTGTATGGCTAATAAATTAGGGAGGGAGGTTGAACTTCCAAAGCCATCAAACGGGAAGAAGAGGTCGGGTTAGGACTTTGAAGGAGAAGCTGCTTTTGAGCGATTTATGGGTTGTTAGGATGGACAAGTATAGTGTCTTTTGAAATTCTTAATAGTCTTGTTCAAATGATTTTTGTTTGTTGAATTAGATTAAGAATTAGATATAGGGAATGTTGAGTTTGCGGGGAAAAGCTAGAATTTTTATAATTAGTTACATATTTTTGGCTCTTAGTTATGGTTTTCTGATTCATAGTTAACTTTTGCTTAATAGTTATGAAATTCGGATATATAATTATGATTTTTAGGTTATTAGTTATTAGTTGTGGTTAATAATTATGCTTTTATATGGTTGATAGTTATGATTCTGGCTATTAGTTATTGTTTTTTGATAAATACTTATGATATTTGGGTATTTAGTGTTATTGTTTTTTACATAAGTTATGACTTTTTGTTTTTTAGTTCCGGTTTTATGGCTAATAGTTTTAGTCTCGAAAATAACTGAAATATTATAATTATATCATATATATGAATAATTATTTACTAATTGCATGAGTAACAATGAAGCATGGTTTTATGTTTATAGTTTTGATATTTGGTTAACAAATATACTTTGAGGGTTGATAGTATGGACGGTCAATAGTTATGATTTTAAGGTTATTAGTTTTATTTATTGTATGAATTAGTAAACATTGTTTTTGTATTGGTTATTTGAGGTTGGCATAACTAATGCAAAATTGAGATAGTTATTCAAGAAAGAGAATTAGCAATTAGTACGTTAGTTATTTAAGAAAGAGAGAATTTGTTATGTGTGATACTGAAATTATAGCCAATAAAATGCATTATATGATTTTTATGATATAACTAATATATTTCAGCGTTTAGCTAATATACTTCAGCGCTTAACAGAATCACCCAGAAGAAATTTAAGGCTAGCATAACTAATACGTGCAAGCGCTTAACTAATTCTACTGCTGGTTTGATGCACGCGGGTGATGTCAGCATGACATCAACAGTCTCACGTTAACACTAACGTGAGGCCATCTCTACAAAAATAGACTCATTCAATTATTAATATAATAAAAGCAAACTTATCAGCAAGATTTATAAGATAATGAAGTATCTACTTAAGTGAAGATCGAACTCAATGTCCAACAATGCATCCAAAAAAATAATATAATATTACATATAAAAAAAATAATGTAAAATTCACGTACATTAATAGAGTGATTATTGGATGAAAATATTATCATATAAATAACCCTATTTATAGGGCGCAATATCCTGGAAGACAATCAGACTTGTGTGGACCTGGTTGACATTCAAAATAGTGTGCATGAGGCTCATGCACGTGACCCGCTACAAACTACTCACTCTCACTTTCCAAAACCCGCGATTTTCTCTCTCTTCAATAATCCAAAAACAATTGCTCAGAACAAACATACACTATATCATGTCCATATACACTATATCATGCAGCACTATCATGCCAAAAAAACAGCAGAACACTATATCATTTCAAAATACAGTACATCATGTCAAAACACACTATATCATATCCATATACACTATATCATGCAATACTATCATGTAAAAAAAAAACAGCAAAATAATTAATATCATGTCAAAACACACAATATCATTTTAAATATACTATATCATGTCAATATACACTATATCATGCAAAACACACACCAAAAGACTCATGAAAACACTATCATGTCAAAAGACACTATATCATTTCAAAATACACTATATTATTTCAAAATTAAACAAAAAGGGACGAAAAAATTGAAAGACATAGTACAAACTTGAATAGAGAGAAAATGAAGAAGTTATGACAGAGAAAATGAAGAACTTATGAGATAGAAAATGAAGAGGTTAATTTATGAGAGATAAAATACATAAGTTAGAAGAGAACGAAGTTAGAAGAAGTTATCAGAGGAGAGAGAAGTTACTAGAGGATAGAGAAGAAAGAATGGAAGACTGAACGCGGCAAAAGCTGAGAGTTGTAAGTATTACAACTCACGTGAGATGGATCGGGTGTACACTAAGTTAGTATGCACCAAGTTTATATTACTTTTTTTACTTGTAAAATCTACTTAAATTTATTGTGTTACTAATATACTAGCCTGATATCTAACACACACAATTTATTTCCTAAACATAGTAGATATCTCATACATGATAATTATCTCCAAGATATGACTAATATCTCATAACATGTACTATTTCCTATCGAACAAAAAACATATATATACTTAGCTTGTACTACTTCTTAATGTATCTTTCATATTTGATATATCTACTAATATATGTCTTAAAGAACCAAAGTTCAACCCGAGACATCAGATTCAAGTGGATGGGATACGAGCGAATGACTTAGAAGATCATCATATAGGTAATCTTTTGAAAACCTTTATTAACCACTCACTACGATCACTGTCATCATCAAGAATAGGAACATGTGATCTTGGTACAATCTTCTTGAATAGGTGATTGGGAAGATGATCAACATAAGAAATAGTAGAGACATCAACAGGTAGCATACCCTGATAAGCTATAATTAGCATTAAAATTGACATGGTCTAGTATAAGTGACGACAGAATAGGCTTGATACTAGTCCAAACTCCAGGATTCACATAACCAGACAAATCTTGTATACTCACAACTTTTAAAACGTTAAATTGAAGTGTCTCGTATTTAAGTGGAATAACTAGGTCAGTTTGAACAACATCAGAGTCCGATATCGTACGTCTTTCTTTGGCTAATCCATTTACCTCGACAAGGACACTCAATTTTGTTTTTGCAACAATGGTGCAACACATCCCAGTTTGTAAAATATAGCGTAACGACAATGTTTAAAGGCAGGGGCGGACCTATTAAGGGTCCTGGGTGGTCCAAACCCCACCAAAAAAATCAATTTCCTTTAATTTTTTTACGTTAGATAGATTTCTACAATACAATAAGGGTTATATCCGCATAATATCCTCATACAAAGCCGCTTGCTCTAGTGGTAAACTCTTCAACTTCTTCTTGCATGACATAATGTTATGCGCAGGTTTGAATTCCTTGAATAATGAAATATCCAATTGCAGCTTTTTTTCTTTCTTCTTTGTTTTATGTCTTGTTTTTTTTTTTTTTTTGGCAATTCAAAATTATTATTGGCTACCAAAAAATTGGGAACCACACCAAGCTACAAAGCCATCTAGCTCAACTCAAGACAAAAGAGAGAGCAGAAGGACTAACACCAACTTCTAAAGAAGTAACAAATGCCTATCCCTAGCTTCACATCTAATAGACACTTGAAACACAATATCCTTCATTACATGATGTGTAGGCAAGCAAGACCCTCTAAACAGCTTATTGTTACGTTGCAACCAGATTGCATAAACTGTTTCTGTAAACAACATAACATACAACATATAAATTTTACTCCTTCTACAAGCTTTCAGTATCAAATCCATGGGTCCGACGAGTAAACCCCAACAACTGTAGGATAGAATACCATATACCAGTAGCATAATCACATTAAAAAAAGAGATGATTTACTGATTCTTGAGCTCTGTCACAAAGGTAACATCTCCTGTTACAATGGATATTCCATTGGCTCAGCCTGTCTGTAGTGTAGAGCCTATTTTGAACTGCAAGCCACAAAATAAATTTGCTTTTAGGAGTAGCCTTATTATTACAAATAAGTCTTCTCCAATCAACAAAATCTTCAACACCAAGGAGCATAGTGTAGACTTTTTTATGCTGTAATGATCATTATGAAGCACAATATCCCATCCTCCCAAGCTTGTAAGGATGTTCCTACTTGCAACATTCTTCCTTAGTAGTCAAGATGTGTTGCTTTTTATAGCAACACTATTCAGAGATCCTCTCTTTATGTAGTAAGCATTGACCCATCTTACCCACAGTTTGTCACTTTTGAAGGTTAAAGCCCACAACAGTTTTAAAATAGCAGCCGTATTCCATATCTTCATATCTACTAGATTCCATCCCCCATCTGATTTTGGTTTATGAAAATCTGCCTAAGCAACAGGTGCTTTATATGAATCATTAGTAGACCCAGTCCAAAGAAACTTTCTGCAAACACTTTCAGCAACTTTAACAACTTTCTTGGAGAGGGGGGAGATATGAGCCCAGTAATTCTACATACTACTCAAAATTGTTCTAATAAGTTGCAGCCTTCCAGCATAAGAGAGGAGATCAGCCATCCAACTCTGAGCTCTCTCTGTAATTCTTTCAATAAGGGGCTTACATTGAGACAATGACAACTTTCTTGGAGTGAGTGAGACTCGTAAGTACTTAAAAGGGAGGTTACCAATTGGCAAATGCACTGCTGCAGCCATATTTTCAGCTTAATAAGGTCTAACCCCTGCTAAATATATGCAACTTTTTTCTATACTTGCTTCTAATCCAGAAGCTTGAGAGAATGATTGGAAAGCTGCCATAATGTTCATAATAAAGCTCATGTCAGCCCTAACAAGTAATAGGAGGTCATCAGTAAACATAAGGTGAATTAAGTGAAGTCTTTCACATTTGGGGTGGAAGTTAAAATCAAGGTTTAACTTAAGCCTGCCCAAGCACCTACTCAAGTATTCCATACATAAGGCAAAGAAAAAGGGAGAGAGAGGATCTCCCTGTCTCAAACCCTTTTGAGCTATAAAAGCCTTGGTAGGGGTACCATTGATCAAAATGGAGTAAGAAACACTCTGAACACAAGCCATAATCCATCTGATACACCGATGTGGAAACCCATTTCATACAACATAGTCTCAAGGAATGTCCATTTAACTGAGTCATAGACCTTCCTAGTGTCACCTTGATTACACACCTTGGAGAGATGTAAGTTCTACCATAACCTCTGATCAATTATGTTGCTAAGATTATATTATCAGCAATGTGCCTCCCTGGAATAAAACCAGATTGAGACTGGTTCACCACCTCCCTTATAATCTTGTGCAATCTATGAGTGATGATTTTAGAGATTATTTTATAGAGAATAGTGCAGCAAACTATAGGTTTATAATCCTTAGCATATCTAGCATCATCTTTCTTAGGAACCAATGTTACAGCAGTAATATTTATAGGCCCACGTAGATAAGTCTTCTGAAAAAATTCTTGAACAGCATCATAAATGTCTTGCTTTATATAATGCCAACATTTCTTAAAGCATATGGCATTAAACCCATCTATGCTAGGAGCCTTAGAGTCATCAATTGACCTCAGTGCATTGTCAATCTCTTGAATACTTGTTGGTTGGCTCAACATCTCCTTTGCTTCAGAACTAAGAGTGGGGCCTTCTCTCACAATAGGGAGATCAATACTTGGGAGCTCAGTAGCACAAATCCCCATCAATTTCTCAGAAGAACAACCAATTCCTTCTGAATTTCTGCTCTATTTGTAAGAGGAGTATCATTTTCAGTATACACCAGAGCCAATCTATTTCTTCCTTTCCTAATGTTAACAACTGTAAAGAAGAGTTTTGAGTTGGAATCACCAGATGATAGCCAGTTGATCCTAGCTTTCTATCTCAGAAAGGTCTATTAACTTTGTTTAGTCTAGGACGAACACTTAAACAACTACAAGAGAGGGGTGAATTGTAGTTGGGGAGATTTTCAAACTTTTTGCGGAAATAAAAGAATGATAGAATAAGAAAGAAGTAATTGCATGAACAAGAAAGAACTAGGAACACAAGATTTTTACAAGGAAAACTTCCTAGGCCCAATAGGAATAAAAACCTTGACCACGAGGGATTATGAGTCAATTCTCTTTAATAACTTTAGGCCAAAACACTCACTTTTGTACAACCTAAACTCGGACCTACTCTATTCCACTAGGAACTAGTTCCCAGTCAGCTTGTTCCCCCTGAACAGTTGACTTTCTCTCTTGACTTCACTCGAAGCCTTTTCTCTTTCTCTCTTCTCTTTCTCTTTCTCTTTTTCTCTCAAAATGATTACAGATTTAGATTCACTCAACCCAATCTTTAATATACTAAGTGCTAATGAAAGAAGAAGAAAACCGAATATACTTTCACTAAAAATATTACATAGAAAATTCTGAAAGCATACATAAAAAGATTGTTACAAACAACTATTTGTAGAGACCAATCTTCTCAAGTTCTTCTCCACGATCTTCTCCATGATCTTCTCCATCATCACACGCACCTTAAATTCAGCCACTTCTCCCATTAATATGTCCGTTGATTTTATTACCATTGGCAGTTGGTTAGTTATGCTCCACAACCTCAGCCACTAACACGCGCATCTCCACGTTCTCACGCCTTGTTTGTAGGTTGGTTGTTGTGGTTCCTAAATTATAGGAACTACCACATCGTATCCTTTTTAGGTGCTTGTTTAGGATAGATTTTGGCGGCTCCTTGTTTATGGAATAATCAAAAGGCTGCACACAAACTAACTAAACAGAATATTATGGAATCATAACATATCATAGTTTTACCTCCATAATATCAACGATTTTGTCACAAATAAAGTTTAATAACTTAATTTTGATTAACCTCCTAATCAATTCTTCATAAGTTATTTAACATATTATTTGTGAAGTCTAAAATAAATACACTAATTAAAACGAAAAGAATAAATCTACTCTATAAACTAAGCTAAAACACACGTAATTAAAACTTACAAAATAAACTAAAAACATACGAATAAAAAGAAACTAAAATCAAATTAAAAAGTTATCCATAATGTAATGTATCCATTAAAGAGAATCAAGGAAATTTGGAGGGAAAATTAGAAAAATAGAAAACCAAAAATTACTCTTGCATATGATAAAATGTATCCATAATGTACAAACTACATACGTACCAAATATGTGCAAGGACACTAAGGGTAATATTCAAAGACATATGTGACTCCTTATACTTGACCCTAGGTGTATGAATTTTAATTCGTGAAAGTTGCAGGACATACTTAGTAAGAAACAATTTGAGGGGAATCAACATCATGTGTACATTTAAACAATTTTTATCATTCCTAGTTCCAAGCGTATCTTTTCAAACCTGTCCCTAGATAGAGGTTTAGTCAATATGTCAGCTATTTGATTTTCAGTTGAATCAACTTTGACTAATCCTTTTTCTACATTGTCTTTTAGGAAATGATGTCTAATGTGAATGTGCTTGACCTAGAGTGATAACTGGATCCTTGGAAATGCAATGGCACTAGTATTATCACAGAGTATAGGAACACACTTGAAATTTATGCCAAAGTCAGTACCTGTTGCTTGATCCATAATACCTGAGAGCAGCAAGCAGCAGCTGCCACGTATTCAGCTTCGGCTGTGGAAAGAGCAACTGTGTTCTGTTTCTTTGAGCTCCAAGAAACCAAGCTTGATCCTAGGAACTGGATAATACCCGTGGTGCTTTTTCGATTCACCAAGTCTCCAGCATAGTCAGCATCGGAATAGCTTACTAGATCAAAGATGTCACTTCGAGGATAGAAACAAACAGAGATCATCACTTCCTTTCAAATATCTAAGAATCCTTTTGACAGCTTATAATGAGATTCCTTAGGATTTGATTGGAATCTAGCACATAAACCAACACTAAAGAGATATCGGGCTTACTAGCAGTTAGATAAAGTAAGGAACCAATCATGCCTCTATAGAGTTTCTGATCTACGGACTTACCACTTTGGTCCTCATGTACCTGTTCCTATAGGAGTATGGTTTGTTTTTGCTTGATCCAGTCCATATTTTTTCAATAACTCCTTTACGTATTTTTGTTGATGGATCATTGTTCCTTTTCAGTTTGCTTGATTTGCAAACCGAGAAAAGAATTTAATTCTCCCATCATGCTCATTTCAAATTCACTACGCATTAACTCAGCAAATTCTTTACAAAGAGATTCGTTAGTTGCACCAAAAATTATATCATCCACATAAATCTGAACCACTAGGATGTTTGTTCCTTTGGATCGAAGGAACAGGGTCCTATCAACTTTTCCTCGTATAAAATCATTAGAAAGTAAGAATTTTGAAAGTCTTTCATACCATGATCTAGGAGCTTGCTTAAGCCCATAAAGAGCTTTATCTAGCTTATAGACATGATTAGGAAGATCCGGGTTTTCAAAACCAGGAGGTTGTTCCACATAGACGTCTTCCTTTAAATATCCATTTAAAAAGCAAGATTTGACGTCCATTTGGTACAACCTAAAACCCATGAATGCGCAAAGGCAATCAAAATTCTTATTGTTTTATTCTAGCTACAGGAGCAAAGGTTTCATCGAAGTCAATACGTTCTTGTTGATTATACCCTTTGGCTACGAGTCTGGCTTTGTTTCTTATGACTGTTCCTTTTTAGCCCAATCACCTTTTGGTTTTTAGGCTTGGTCTCAAGATGCCCGACCTTGTTCCTCTGGAACTCATTCAGTTCCTCTGGAACTCATTTAGTTCCTCTTGCATGGCATTTATCCAGTCAGACTCCAATAGGGCATCATTGTGATCTCGTGGTTCTGTCATAGACAAAAAGGCATGGAAAGCACAAAAAATTTTCAGTTGGCGTTTGAGTTCCCTTTTTAATATCACTTACGATTAAATCCAATGGATGGGATTTCAGGTGTTTCTATGGTTTTGGTTCAAATCTCCTTGTCTCTGCTCCTCCATCTTGAGAAGCTTCATTCGTTTAGATTACTGGATGAATTTCTGCTGCATGTTCCACCTGTATAACAGGATCAGGAACATCTATCTCTTCTTCAGAATATGCTTTTTGTCGGTTCCTGCAGGTGTTAGTTCCTCATCAATGTTACTGACTCCTCAAACGAGTCAGTCCTATTTCAAAGTCATTTTCATGACTTAGTTCCTGCAGGGAGTTAGTTTCATCAAAAATAACATGGACACTTTCCTCAACACACATTGTTCGTTTGTTGTAAACTCTATATGCTTTACTACTTAAAGCATATCCAATAAAAAAGCCTCATCACTTCTAGCATCAAACTTTCCTAAATTGTCTTTACCATTGTTATGTACAAAGCATTTACAACCAAAGATTCTAAAGTATGAGATATTGGGTTTTCTTCCTTTGAGTAGCTCATAAGGGGTCTTCAGGACAATGGTCTTAGCATGACTCTATTGATTATGTAGCATGCCGTGTTCACTACTTCAGCCCAGAAGTTCTTCAAAAATTGCTTGCTATGATCATTGTTCTTGCCATGTCCTCCAAAGTGCGATTCTTCCTTTCTACCACGCTATTTTGTTGTGGAGTCCTAGGAGATGAGAAGTTGTGATCAAGTCCTTCGTTTCTGCAAAACTCATCAAATTTGGAGTTTTCAAACTCCTTACCATGATCAGAACGCAAGTGTTTAATTTTAAAACCACTTATTCTTTGAGTTCTTTTTGCAAATTAACAAATTCATCAAATGTCTCATCTTTGCTATGAAGAAAAATAACACAAGTGTATCTTGAAAAGTCATGAACTATAACAAGCACATATCTCTTACCAGATCGACTTTGGATTCGAACAGGGCCACATAAGTCCATATGAATCAATTCAAGAGGACTTTGTGTACTTACCATTTTCTTTGATTTGAACGAGGATCTAACTTGTTTACCTTTTGCACATGGTCCACAAACTTCATGATTTAAGACTTTGATTGTTGGTAATCCAACAACTAAGTCCTTACCACTTAGCTTCTGGAGAATTGTCATACTTGCGTGACCACACCTTTTATGCCAAAGAAGTGGTTCATTGTCGACGGCACTTAAACAAGTTAGATTGTTCCTAGGAACAAGGTTGAGATCAACAACATAAGTGTTCCTTTTCCTTGTTCCTTCCAGAATCTTGGTACCTGTTCCTGCATTACTTACTATGCAATACTCATCAGTAAACTTCACACTGTTCCCTTTGTCGCAAAATTGAAAAATACTAAGCAGATTGTGTTTTAAACCCTCGACCAAAAATACATTATCTATGGAATATGACTTAGACTTTCCTACCTTCCCTATTGCTACAATGTTACCGGTAAGATTATCTCCGAAGGTCACAGTTCCTCCATCATAGGCTGAAAGTGAGATAAATTTCTTTTTATCTCCTGTCATGTGTTTAGAACAACCGCTATCGAGGTACAGTCAGACACTTGCTTGATTAAGTGGGTGTTCATCTCAATATGTTCTTCTCTGGAGGAACAGTCAGACACTAGGTGTCCACTGTTCCCACAGTAAGAGCATATTCGGCTGCTTGGAAGATCAACTATTTTTTCATTTTGTTTTTCTTCTTGTGATTGAAACCTAACCCACTTCTTCCTTCATTTTTATATTTTTGTATCCAACTCACTGGATCAGGAAGTTTCGTTTTTGAAGATTCCATTTTCTCTTTAAGTACCAGATATCTACTTAAAACCTTTTCATGATCTAATTTTAACTTTTCGAACTCGGATCTGGTATTTATAGAGGAACTGGTTCCTTCAGGAATGAATAGTTTCAATTCAGCCATTTCCATATTCAAGAAATAATTTTCATTTTTAGCATTTTCAAAAGCTTCTCGAATACGTCGGTTTTCTTCAGAAACTTCAAAGAATCTTTCCTCAATGTTTGCATTCACTATTTTAAACCAATTTGAATGTCCTTTGGTGACTTCTAAGGCTTTTTCTAAATTTTGTTCTCTAACACAAATGGCCTTATAGTCATCCAAAGTTTCCAAAAGTAGTTTTATTAATTAATTCTTTGAAAGTTCTTTTAACTCTTCTTCAATAACATTAATGCGTACCTTGTTGTTTGGCAAGTCTTCTTCCTCGTCTGTCTTTGCCATGAGACATAAATGAGTTGTTTCCTCTTCTAGTTGTTCCTGCTCCTCGTCTGAATCCGATTCTCCCCAGGCAACAACCATGGCCCTTCTCATATCAACTTTTGAGAATGGTTTTTGTTGATCCTTTCCTTCTCCTTGTATTTTCCTTTCTCTTTTCATTTTCCCAGAGAGGACATTCCTTTATGAAGTGATCCGGACTTCCACACTTGTGACAGCTTAGCTTCCCTAGCTTTTTCAAGTTCTTTCCTTTGTAATTCTTGTTGAAGAACTTTTAATCTTTTCACTATCAATGCTGCCTCTTCATCATCAGTTTTTGAATCTTCCAGATCATCGGACTTGAGGGCCAAAGCTTTAGGCCTACTAGAGTCAACTTCATGAGTTCCTAGATGGATTTCATGAGTCAACAAGGAACCGGAGAGTTGCTCGATATTGAATATGGTGAAATCTTTTGTTTCAAGCAAGGCAGTGACCTTTGCCATCCATTTTTCATACTGAGGTAGACTTCGTAGAACTTTTCGTACTTGACCCTATGGAGTGATGATCTTCCCTAGAGATTCAAGTTCATTAATTATGTTGGAGAACCTGGTGCGCATCTCTTGAACAGACTCATTGGGCATCATTTGGAAAAGCTCATATTTGTGCATGAGCATGTCAATTTTTGATCTCTTGACTTCGTTTGTTCCTTCGTGAGTAACTTGAAGAAGTTCCCACATTTGCTTGGCTGATTTGCATCCCATGATTCGATTGTGTTCATGGGGACCAAGGCCACAGTGGAGAATTTTTTGGCCAAGTTGTTCATCTCTCTTGTCGAAGTCATCTTTATCATATTTGGAGAGAGGTTTGGGGATGTCTTCACCTTTTTCATTTTTCTCTGTGACTTCGAAGTCACAATCTCTATTACTCTCCAAACTTGATAATTTTCGGCCTTAATAAATTTCCATACATTCTTCCAGCATGGATAATACTTGCCATTAAACATGGGTGGACGCTGAGTTGAGTAACCTTCTTCCAATCTTTCTCCTGATGTGTCCATCATTTCCAGGAACTAGCTCCTCAATGTTAACTGATTTTGGAAGAACCAGGCTCTGATACCAATTGTTAGTCCAGGACGAACACTTAAACAACTACAGGGGGGCTGAATTGTAGTTGGGGAGATTTTCAAACTTTTTGCGGAAAAAAAAGAATGATAGAATAAGAAAGAAGTAATTGCATGAACAAGAAAGAACTAGAAACACAAGATTTTTACAAGGAAAACTTCCTAGGCCCAATAGGAAGAAAAACCTTGACTAAGAGGGATTTTGACTCAATTCTCTTTAATAACTTTAGGCCAAAAGACTCACTTTTGTACAACCTAAACTCGGACCTACTCTGTTCCACTAGGAACTAGTTCCCAGTCAACTTGTTCCCCCTGAATAGTTGACTTTCTCTCTTGACTTCACTCGAAGCCTTTTCTCTTTCTCTCTTCTTTTTCTCTTTCTCTTTTTCTCTCAAAATGATTACGGATTTAGATTCACTCAACCCAATCTATAATACACTAAGTGCTAATGAAAGAAGAAGAAAACCGAATATACTTTCACTAAAAATATTACATAGAAAATTCTGAAAGCATACATAAAAAGATTGTTACAAACAACTATTTGTAGAGACCAATCTTCTCAAGTTCTTCTCCACGATCTTCTCCATGATCACATGCAGCTTAAATTCAGCCACTTCTCCCATTAATATGTTCGTTGATTTATTACCGTTGGCAGTTGGTTAGTTATGCTCCACAACCTCAGCCACTAACACGCGCATCTCCACGTTCTTACGCCTTGTTTGTAGGTTGGTTGTTGTTGTTCCTAAATTATAGGAACTACCACATCGTATCCTTTTTAGGTGCTTGTTTAGGATAGATTTTGGCGGCTCCTTGTTTATGGAATAATCAAAAGGCTGCACACAAACTAACTAAACAGGATATTATGGAATCATAACATATCAAAGTTTTACCTCCATAATATCAACGGTTTTGTCACAAATAAAGTTTGATAACTTAATTTTGATTAACCTCTTAATCAATTCTTCATAAGTTATTTAACATATTATTTGTGAAGTCTAAAATAAATACACTAATTAGAACGGAAAGAATAAATCTACTCTATAAACTAAGCTAAAGCACACGTAATTAATCTAACAAAATAAACTAAAAACATACGAATAAAAATTAAAGAAACTAAAATCAAATTAAAAGTTAATTATTTGTCATTATCAAAATAATGATACAACAATAAACTTTTCACAAATATCTCAACTTGGTATAACATTCCTTCCCTTTGGGGGATATCCAGCTCATCTTGCAGATGAGGCAAAGCCTGCAAAGCAGCCAGTTTCCTTCGAAATTCCTCCATTTTAAGATGAGCATGTGCATGCATAGTGGTTGGAGTGAAGGCTTTTGAGAGCTGTCGTAACCTTCTTAAACCTCGTCCAGAGTTGCTTCATCTTAAATCTATCATTCACTTCATTCCAGGCAGACCTCACTATCTCTTCAAAAGTCTCATGATCACAGAGGATATTGTTGAACTTAAAAGGTCTACCACCCTCATTAACTTAAGGTTCCATATTAAACACCAAGGGAGAATGATCAGAGACTCCATAAGAAAGATAATTAACTTTCACATCTACATAATGATCCCCTAGACGTTTATTAGTCCAAGAATAATACAACCCCATGCTTGAAGCTTCAATGACATTTGAAGACAGGATTAAATTTTCCATATCTTGAGTCCCAGTTTCACTAACTAGAGCAACATTAATTCTATCTTCAGATTGAAAGATAGAGTTAAAATCATCAATTATAATAAGAGGTTTGTTGCAATTGCTAGTCACACTACCCAACTCTCTCCAAAGCTCTTTCCATCACTGATAGTGTGAAGATCATACACTACAATCAACTGGAACTCCACTGTTCCATTTAAGTTACTTACTTCAGCTACCACCACTTGCTCAAACTGGCTAATCAGGTTCAATTTACATTCATTTGGTTACCAACCCAAGCAAATTCTTTCTTTAGGAGAGTGAGCATAATTATAGACCCACTTCCAAATTGATCCAAGTTTCCTTTGAATCTTAGCCACATTATGAACCCTTACTCTAGTTTCAAGTAATGCACAAACTATAATCTTCTGCTCAGATAAGAAATGCACAATTTCTTTTATTTTGAAGGGGTCATTCCTGCCCCTTACATTGCAAGAAGAAACAACCATCATGAGAGATAGGGGTTTGGTCCTTAGCACCTCCAGGTCTACCTAGGTCTTGAGAGGCATTGTATGCAATCATCTTAGAAGAGTGAACTTCTTGCTTCCCCTTATCCTTTGTCTTTCTAATTACTACCTTTCATGCTCCCTCATCCTCCACCTCTTTGTTTAGTCCACAGTCAGGTGTTCCCACATGGGTCTGAGTAGGTGTGATCAAGTTGTCAGGATCTACTTAGTGACAAAGTCCCCACCAAAATTAAGATACTGCCAAAGAGGGATCCCTACAACAAAATCACCCTTAGAAATTTTAGTGATGTCCTGTATTTCATTCACCTTATGTGTCTTCTTAACCCATTTTTGTTGTGGCCCTTTCACTGGTCCTTTCTGACCATATTTGTTCTCACTATTATGGCCAATAACATTACCTTTCATACAAAAAGGAGGCAGCCAGTCATAAATCACATATTGTGTTATGATTTCTCCATTACGTTCTGCTATTTTCACCACCTTTTTTATCTCCCTTATCACATCCATTTCCAACAGAATCCTAGCAAAAGAAACTCGCAAGGATTGAGATGTACATTCATCAGCATATAATGGAACTCCAACTAAACTGCATATCCTACTCAGAGAGTTTTCACTCCAGCAGTTAAGAGGTAGATTTGGCATTTTAATCCATATAGGTATCACCTTCAAAACTTTATGAAAGTTAAAGTTAGCTGACCGTTGCTTAACAATAATAGGTTTGCCGTAAAAGAGGTGTGGTCATGTATACAGAACTGAATCTCTAATTTCTCTATTACTCGGTTTTATCACAAAATAACCCTCCTCATGTTTGAACATCTGAGTATCAGTAGTGAGATTCCATTGTGCCATAACATACGCTTTGAGAGAAGTTAAGGTAGGATTCCACCCTTCTAGATACACAATCAAAGCATTCATCCAAATTTCGTTCATTCTTTTTTTACTTCATCCTTCTCTAATATAGTTGTTGGTACTCCTTCTATAATAGTAGGAGCTACAACTTTGGACCCATACCTTTATCGGAGATTTTGCTTTGATTTATGAAGGTCTTCCAGCTTTTGCGGGTTTCTTCTCCTAATACGACCCCTGTAGATGCCTTTGATTAAATGCTCGGTGGAATTATAACATTATGGTCTGGGTGAGTTACTGTTCCATTTAGTTTATCCTTTCCTGACACACCTTCAGGCGTCCCATGTGTCCAAGAAGTTTCGCCTGATTGAGCCGGAGCCAGAGAGCTATTTACCGGACCGAAAGTCTTCTTCTTCCTTCCCATTGAGGCTTAACAGCTCACGATAGTATGTCACCTTATCATGTGCCATAAAGCTTTTCTAGAAAGAGAAAAGATTTTTAGTTCCTTCTCTTTTCTCTTGTACCATTTTCCTTTTCTATTTTGGATCTTCATTTCATTACTTTGAATAGTATTTTTTTTTTGTATATAACAATTACTTCTGTTAAAATACTCAAAAGTAATTTTACTATGTAAAAATTTGTGTATTGGGATCATCTGTCTATTTTCTTGGTTTAGTTAGGATCCCTCAAATTTAAAATCCTAGATCCGCCCCTTCTCCGATAACCTTTCCGTTTACAATACGTGCAACATTTCCGAAAATTGAAAATGCCAGAAAAAGTGGTCAGGCGCCTGTAATAGCCTATATTTTATGAAGGTTTAAGAATGACTTTATAAATGAGATTTGATAAGTATAATAGCTGATATTTTCAGATACGTTTTAGTCAAAGTTAGCTATGTTCATATTAGTACAGAGATTACTTTGGGAATTATTATTCATCGTGTAAAGTAAGTTCCAAGCACAAATAAGTTAGTATGAATTTTATAAAATAGAGATATTGAGTTGAGGATTTTAAGCTTTGAAATAAAGAGAAACCCATTTTTAATTACAATTTCTCTCTCCTCACTCATGTCATCTCCTCTAGATGTTAAACCATCACTCTCTCTTCTTCATAACTTCTCAATCAAGTGCCAAAGTGTATTTTCTCATAGATTAATTGTTCTCATAGTTTAATTACCCAAGTGTTTGAGAATTGGAAAAACCCCAAAACGAAAATAAAAACCCCAAACAATAATTTTCTCTCTCCTCTGATTTTATACCCCGTACTGTGCATGTTCAATTTCAGCATTTTGGAGTCGAAATTTGCCCAAACTTATTATGTGCAAGTTGTAGATCTCGAAAAGTTATTGAACTTAGACCCAAAAATCACTTGATTTGGAGTTCGGAACAATGAGTTATGGTCTTTGCAAGTTTGGTGTTGCTACCTTCATTTCTCTCTCTGTTTTTATTCCGACAATCAGTTGCCCCAATTATTTACAACATGAAATCTAATTTTGCTCTTTGATTCTGAATAAAAGTTGTATATCACTTTGAGATAATGAATTTGGACACAAAAATCACTTGATTTGGAGTTCGGAGCTATGAGTTATGGTCTATGTTAGTTTGGTGTTGCTACCTTCATTTCTCTCTCCTCTGTTTATATTCCGATAATTTGTTGCCTCAATTATATATAACATGCAATCCAATTTTTCTCTTTTTTCTGAATCAAAGTTTTAGATCACTTCGAGCTAATGAATTTAGGCACAAAAATCGCTCAATTCGGAGTTTGGAGCTATGAGTTACGCCTTACACAAGTTCAGCAATGCTATTGTATTTTGTGTTGCTCTGCTGCCGTGGTTGGCTATTTTTGCCCATGTTGTCATTGCGAACTTGTTTGCCTTGTTGCTGCCATTATGTTGGTATTCCTTTCCTTATGAAGGTATAAGCTAATTTTTCTTAATCCCTCATCTCCTTTGATTCCAATTCAAGTGTGGTGCAATTGGATTTTATATTCTGATTTTAGAAATAAACTTGGTTCTCAATTTTGTTATTGATTAGCAAATATAGTTATGATAAGAGTTGTTAAACTTAAAGATTGAATATTTTATCTTTCTTATTGGATTGAAGCTTCTAATATGAAGTAAGCCTCTTAAGTAAGTTTATAAAAACTGATTTTTATAAATTATGTTGTTTGTAATACTCTCTGAAATCAGAATGATGTTAATTAGAGATAGAATTGATGTTGTGAGATGGATTAGTAGAATGGATTGTATTTAAGGGTTGTGGTGGTTAGTTCATGGAAGAGCTTAGAAAGTATGAGTAATTCAATTTGTTTATCAAAATTGTTGTGAGGATGGTTAATGATTGTTGTTCTTGTTTTGAGGTCGTTCTTGGAGTATGTATATGGAGATAAATTATGAAGTTTGAGCTATAGTTGGTTATCCATAATGTCGAATTATTGGGAATTGTTTCAAGGTACATAAATGTCCTTCCACCTTTGAATCTATATTCATGTTTTATGTGATTTCATGTGCTGAGCTTAATAGCCTTTTATATAAATACAAAATTATTCAAAGTGTTATTCGTGTGTTTACAAGAGTTGTTAACTACATATTTGGTTTTAAGCTATGAGCGATAGCTTTTTATGTGATGAGTTTTACTGAGTGATATTTTTATGAAGAACTGATTGGAGGTAGTTGAATCCTTCAATAGTATAGATGTGTGATATTACTAAACCTACTTGTTTCCACATGGAATCTATAATAAGTTTCTTATGCTTAGTAAGTTGATCTTTTATATGAAAGTATAGCTATGAGAAATGAAGCAAGGATCTTTAGTATATCTAACTATATAAGTGGTTTTACAACAAGTACTTCGATTTACGAACTAAGCCGGGACGTCGACTCGATATCTTTATGAACTCACTTTCGATTTAAGCTATAGTTATATTTGAAAGTTTCAGGGAAAAAGAAAGAAATTTTGATCAAGGATGTTGAGTTAAAATTTCAGGTCTAAGGCAATTGTGAAAATATTTGTGATATAAGTTTTATATGGAATTCTAAAAGTATGAAAAACTCTTTATTATGGTTTGAGATTTTGATTATATATGATCATGAACTTTGAAAATTATGACTTGGAGTTATGAACAAATATGGACTCGTGAAATTATAAATCAGAATTTTCTAGTTCTATTAATGACGGGGAGGATCTTTCTCCTACTTAAATTTTTATGAAGAAGTTCTCATAGGAAAAACTCTCTCAAATTTGGGTCAATTCAATGAACATTATTTTCGGATTTAAGTTTGGAAACACGTAAGTCTAGTGAAACAAGTTATATCTTTACAGAATATCATGGATGAATTATGTTATATGGAGTTTGGAATCTAAGTTAGAATGAGTTTGCTGTGAGATGGGTACTTGTGAAGTTCTGTTTAAGAAATACAATTGTCGCTTTGAGGATATTATTAGAAGTAGTCAAATATCCCAAGATTGCTTATGGCGTATAAACAAGGCTGAATGGTATCACCCGAAGATATCTCCGAAAATGATATGGAGCTTGGTTATATAAGAATGAAGATTTGTGATGTCATAATTGAAGGATGAAGTAATTGTTGGGAGTATCTAACTAAGAATGAAGATGTTATGTGGTGGACGTAGATTAGATAGTTAGGGAATAGTAAATTTGGATGTGAATTTCAAAGGTCAAATATTAATTATGAGTTCATGGAGTTGTTACGAGAGGTTTGTGAGTTCAGAGGATGTGTAGGATTTGAGATATGAATGTCGTATCAGTGAAATAAAGGATCCAATCTTGGGGGTGGTTTAGAGGAGTATCGATTAGAGAGATATAATTTACAATACTTATGTAATGAAAGATCATATTCGCAAGGGGGTCAAGTAAAAGAATTTGGAGCATAATTTCTTCTATTGGATGAGTAATATTATATAAATGGATATTGGGAAAGAAAAATATAAATCTAGATAATAGAGAGCATGGTAATTAAAGTTATATAATGACAATACTAAGCGTAAGGTGTTAAGGCTGATATGAGCTTTCAGTATAAATACATGGGGACGTATGGTTGTGAATTATAAATTTAATAAGGATGAGGACAACGAGTGGAGTATTGGGAAATATGGAGTGAGATATTTTTTACTTGTCATAGTAATTGTAGGTGATTTATGATAATGTAATAAGGTTATATTCTGGCAATGAAAGTTCATGTATTAGGAATAAGAAAACCTTAAAGGGGAAATGTAACAGCCCGTTTTCCCGAGCTGCTAGGTAAATACACTTAAGATTCACTAATCACAATCAATGCTTAATAAGCCTCGAATTAAACATTTACTCGCAACGGAAACATAACCTAGAAAACGATCCTGGACTTGTGGGTTATTGGCCCACAAAACAAAATCCTTTATATAAGACTTCAATTACACTGATATCTCGACTAATATTCCCAAATATTGTATACAACGAAATATATCAGAGACTATTCCTTAATTGACTATCTAAAATACAAACTCAATCGATAAGCTACAATGACATCTTTATCTTGCTTCACTTCAGAATCCTGAGCTCACAACACCAAACCTGCAACAATGTTTGACTCTGCCACCCACCAAGTGACAGGCCACAGAAATGACAACACCATCAGCAAAGCTGAGTACACACTGTGTAATAGAAAATACAAGTTTAGGTGTATTTTGAAAACTAACACATAGTTATAGTAACAGATAATCACACTCAACTTAGTTGATATATTTTCACAAAATCAGATTGTTTGGCATGAACGCGAGTGGAGAGGGGTACCACGCAGTACCAGCTGTCTCCAAACTAGTGAGGGTCGTCACCCAGCCTTTTATTGTTATGCTTGCAAGACTTACCCGGACATGTCCTATAACGCTAGGAATTCGCCCCTCCTGGAAGGCAACAGCTAGGGACTCTACCCGCCCTAACTCGGGGTGCCTATTCATGCCTCACTTTCATATTTATAAAATAAGATATTTAATGATTCATACTTGAATCCTCAATACTCATAACATAACACCATATTCGACCTTATCTGGTCTTAACTCATATTTGAATCATTTCCTCATTATCATACCAAATCATATTTTGAGAAATATAGTATTTTCGAACGATTTCGATAATTGAACAAAATGATACTTTTATAACAATAGCAATTCACAACTAACTCATAGAGATGTATGTATAATCATGGCCATTACCACAAAAGATATATGATATCCAAAATTCAATATAACGCCCACGGGAGCATTTAAATATATTTTGCTGAACTTAAAGGTTACCTTAACTCTATAACAATTATACGAAACCTCCAAGCATCATAACTTGATTTCCCATATCATCTTGAATTATATACGTCTACATAGCCATTCTCCAACAACCATCTCACGATAACATCAATAATCAATAACCAAACTTAAACTAATTCCTAATTCACAAATTATCAACCTTTAACATTCTAATTTCCTTAATCCTTAATTAATATCTATAACTTCGATGATATTAGCTACATCGACTTGCATCCCAATTCATAATCATAATTCCAAATTATATAACTAAACAAACTAAACATAACTCACAACTGTACCTAAATCAAGCACCTAATTGTGCTACCAACAATTATATTGAGAATATAAAGCTAGCTCGACTCGTAAATAAACCTCAATAAACTGATTTCTATGTTGCACTCAAATCCTTAACCAATATATCAATTCCAACATTATAATCTCCTTCATAATTCCGAATGATACTCCATTCCAAAATCATCCTCCAATAATCACCTCATAACAATAACAATAATAATCAACAACCAATCTTAACTATTCTAATTATCTTCTTCTAACGCAACCATTATGCTAATAAAACTGAATCCCGCAAATAGAAATAAATGAAGTCATTCCCATAACTCATAACTCGACTTCATACATATCAACTCCAACTACAATAATTATAACAGTTTCCCAATTCTAATATTAGGACTTCCCTCGCATCATCAACAATGACTATCCAATAAGAACGATACAACAACATAACAACAGCACATACAACAATAACACCACCTCCACCACCAATAACACAACATTAAGCACAATAACAGAACAACACAACCACAATACAACAGCACAACCAACAACATAAACCACCACCTACTATGTTCATAACAAACCTAAGTAAATTATATTCCCAAATTTATCACTCCAACTTCTTGAATCATAATAATAAGATGAACCATATTGTTCTACTGAATACTTTGGATATATATACTTAAACTATAAACCACATGATACTAGCTCTGGACACATCATCGTAACCTTTTTAATCATATCCAAACTAACTCATCTTCTAAACTAGTAAACTATTTTAACTATAATCCACCACAACATCACCACAACAACAGAACAACAACATAATAAATCCACCACAACCATCACAACTACTCCACAATAGCCACCACAACTACAACAACCACCATAACAACAGCGCAACAACAACAATAGGCAACAACTTTACAGCAACTCCACCACAACCACAATGACAGAACAACAATAACCCAACAACACTACTACAACAGAGCAACAACAACAATAGCAACTCCACAACAACTTCACCACAACCACCACAACAACTCCACAACAACAATAACATAACAACTCCACCTCAATCATCACAATCACTCCACAAGTCCATGTACTAAACATATTCCATTAAGAAGCATAATCATATTACTTAGTGTATAAGTGTTTGTTTAGGTCAAATAAAACATCTCTAATGAACCTTAGCATGTTATACTCATGTAATATACTCAATATACACATAATAAAATACATATCATAAGTAAATTCATTTCATAGACATGCTTCACACTAGAAAGAAACAATCACCTAACTATAGGTATGGAAATCTCTAGGGTAAAACCAAACTAAGTGTGTACCTTAACTAAGGATGCTTAAAGCCACGAAATTCCTTAATCCAATTGGTTAACTACTCCTACAGCTTCCCCTGAATGTATAAAATGCTAAAGATTAGTTTCAACAAGCTTATAGATATGAAAAACTAAGCTTAAATACAAGAGGTGTAAACTGTTGAACTTACAGCAACTTATGTGATCTTTCAGCAAGGTTTTCTATATGAGTTTAAGGTCTAAAGATTGGAACCAAAGCATGAACTACTTTGTATGGATGTCTATAAGATTTCTAAAGAAAAATGGGTGTCCAAGAGGAAGAAATAAGAGAAAAGAGACGAAAATCCAGAACAGGCTTTTATAGTCTGTTCTGGCGGTACCCCCAGGGGAGGGAAACCTCTTCTGGGCAAGGTCGGTTTCTTGGAGTTTTTGGGTGATTCTTGCTTGAGGTGTTAGCCTAAGGTGTTGGCTTTCATGCATAAAAAGTTCTTTGAGAGATCGACACTTAAGTAGCTGCTAAGCAGCTTTCTTTGAGGATAGGTCTGAGCTGAAATGGCCAGGTTTTACTATGTAAGCAATTTAACCTATTGAGCCACGTAATTCTTGGGGATAAATGACCATTTTAACCTTAAGACATCCCAAGCATGTCATATATCAAGTTTGGTTGGGTTCCGAGCTTGGATTCAATCCCAAATGGCTCTTTAACTGGAAGTTCATCGCTACCCGATAAAACAATCTCCAAACGATTTTCATAATCTTAATGTTTAAGGCTCTCAAGGACTTTCTAACTTATCTATTGGTTTCCAAAGCCTTCTTAGCTAATAAGAATGATGGTTCTTATCCTCTTTGACCTTTCTTAACCACTAAGAATGATAGTACTTATCCACAACCTTTCTTAACCATTAAGAATGATGATGCTTATCCACAAGCTTTCTTAACCATTAAGAATGATGATGCTTATCCACAAGCTTTCTTAACCATTAAGAATGATGATGCTTATCCACAAGCTTTCTTAACCATTAAGAATGGTAATGCTTATCCACAAGCTTTCTTAACCATTAAGAATGGTAATGCTTATCCACAAGCTTTCTTAACCATTAAGAATGATGGTCTTATCCACTTTTAGCTTTTAAATAAAGGTTCTTAAAAACAGGGCTATTACAGGAAAATTCATATCATGAGAATTTTGGAATGCTATAGTTTAGATGCTATAAGTTAAAGACGGAAGTCCAAGTACAAAGAGAAACAATTATGATGAAGGGAGTTGCCAAAACATGTTAGAGGATACCTTATAGTCTACAAGTAAAATATTACAGGTTAATCGCATGAGCTTAGAATTGGGTCTCGATAATAGTTAATTATCTTATAAATCTTTGAGAAACATATTTTACATTTTGATTATGTTATGGGTTCGACTGCGGAGAGACATTTGATTTCGAATACGTTTTATGTGTATTACTTCCTTTAAAAGAATATTTGAGGTAAGTGAGATTATTTGAGATTCGAGTTTGTGTTATAATAAGATTATTGAGGTTCAGGTATTTTGAATATGTTAATTACATTACAACTTTGTTTTGTTTTATATTAATTTACGGACGGAAGTTTAAATTGTTGATACACTTTGGAATTGAGAATGCGATACGAATTAAGAACAAGAGCATAAGTTTTGAAAGATATAAGTTTGTGTTATTGACAAAATAAGCATTATGATTTAGTTATTGTTTTATGGGGAAAGTAAACAGCATTTATGGAGCGAGATGCTCAATATGTGTTATGGAGCGGGTATTGTTCCTTTGAGTAGTCATGATCCAAAAGTTATTGAGGTTAAGTTTTGTAAATTCCTAATTCAAAGTACCGAGCAGGAAGTTATGTTCATTTTAAGTTCAGTGTTTTTGCTGCAATTATTTTGACAAAAGCTCTAAATTTTCAAGTTAACTCAACCCTTTTGGTAAAGTTTAGATGAGCACACTAAATGCCTATACGACTTGTACAAGCAGTGAAGAATTGATTATTTCCTTATATCTTTACACGTAACTAATATGTGAAATTGTTGACATAAAACAAAAGATTTCAAAAGAAGATTCAAGTCTTGCAATGATTAACAACACAATAGTAATTGTGATTCTTTTTCCTCTCCATGGATGAATATGTGTTCTTTGAAACACGTGTGGTATTGATAAACTGTGCATTTAAACTATTTATGTAAATAAACTATGGATACAAGTGGGTAAAGGTCGATACCAAATAAGGTACGGTATGAACAACAACCCTTGGAGGATGGGTGAACCCTCGCTGGGTGGGTAAAGTCCAGAAAATAATAAAAATGGGACATACATGTCCTAGTTAAGGCTTGCAAGCATAAATATTTAAACGGTGGGGTGACGACCTCCATTAGCTTAGAGGCAGTCGACTCCTTATGTGAGGATCCCCTCTCTATTCGTGTTCGCTTTACCCAAATAAATTAAATGCTATAGACCCAAATGGTTTTGAATGATTTAAGTGGTGATCTTCATGATAAAAGTTCTTACTTTAATGCGATTGTGCAAGGATAGTAATCCTGAAATTTTTAAGCAAGCACCTTACTTGTGAAGCATATTGAATTCTAGCATGAATCGTATAAGAATGGTCTTAAGCCACCAAAAATGAGTTTTTGGGATGAGCTTATGTATTTCAACTGTTGTTGAACTTTGTCCTTATGGCAAGAAACTTATTATCTGTAGTATATGTATGAGTACTCTTTATTGGACTTTCTAGTTAAGGGTTGCTGGTGTCACAATAAAAATATTTCTAACTATTTGATTTTAAGTATTTTTGAAGTTTGAGATTCTTCCACTTGATGAGTAATAAACCGCACAACTATATTTTAAGCCACTAAAATGAATTTCTGGTTGGACAGTGTGTGTACTCAGTTTTTCTGATTTTGTTCTTGGAATCTGTGGTGGGGACAGGGTTCATTGTTAGTGATTTCCAGGGTTGATGTCGAGGTCTTGGAATATGTTTATTGATCAAGAAGAAGATTTTTATGTTATGAAATGGTGGGCTGAGGTTAAAGTTAGATGCTTTGTTTGGAAGTATTCGTAACCTGTTATTTGATTTTCAAGTTGTTATATTGTGGGCCCCTGACCCACAGATCCAAGATCGTTTTTATAGGTTTTGTTTCTGCTGTGAATTAATGTAAATTCGAGGTTTGTTAAGTGTTGATTGTGTTTTGTGTATCTTAAGTGTGATTAGTTAGCAGCTCAGAAGTGCGGGCTGTTACAGGTATGAATAAATGTAAATTCGAGGTTTGTTAAGTGTTGATTGTGTTTTGTGTATCTTGAGTGTGATTAGTTAGCAGCTCGGAAGTGCGGGCTGTTACAGCGCCTATGTTAGGCGCCCGAACCTGTAGTCAGGCGCCTAAAATAGGCGTCCATCCATAGGTACAGGCGCCTAAAATAGGCGCCCAATCATAGGGATAAACGTCTATTTTAGACGTCTGAACCTATGGTCAGGCGCCTGTAATTGTGGTTAGGGGCCTAAAATAGGCGCATAGGTACTTTTTCGGCATTTTCAAGTCAATTTCTGGTAAATTTTACTCTATTTTAATATGTTCTAATAAAGCTAAATATAATCGGCCAGAATAGAGACTGAAATAAAAATTAGGAAAAATTGACAATAGAGGTCTGAACTTTGGGCGATAATTTTTAAAAGGTCTGAACTATTGATTAACCTGTGTAGGTCCCAACTTTAGGGGGTTATAACTTTTAGCGGACCTTAGTGACTTAAAACTGGCTTAATAGGTCATCACTTGTAAAACTTGGGTCACATCAGAATGGTTAATTGAGGGAGGGATGTAGGAACTAGGTGAGATTTAAAAAAAAATCTTCAGTTTTAAGTCGTCGAGGCCCGCTAAAAGTTAAGACCCCCTAAAGTTGGGACCTACACAGGTTGTCAATAGTTCAGACCTTTTAAAAATTATCACCCAAAGTTCAGACCTCTATTGTCAATTTTTCCTAAAAATTATTACAATAAAACCCATCCTTACTAAGTTTTTCGAAGCGCCATGTTTAAGACATTCTACCAGTTTTATTCGAAATTTTTTAAATTACATTAGCATTTTCCCATAATAACGAGAGGGTAAAAAAATTTGAAGTTGTTGGAACATGTGAACTTGTCGGAAATTTTTTAAAATCTCATAGTCCTTCAATGGAGGAAATGGAAGAGATGAGAGAGAGGGAATGGAAGAGGTGAGGAGGAATGGAGGGAGATGGAAAGGGAATGAGTGAGGGAATGGGGAATGGAGGGGAAAGAGAAAGAAAAGCCCTTGTATTTTTATAGAAAAATACAAGACGTTAGTAGGAAAAAACAGGGCAGCATTTAGCAACCCAGTATCATATCACCTGGAAAACTTTCAGCTCCATGTCATACACAATAACCCCTTCTTTACCTTCCTCTAATTTCTCCAATCAGATCGAGCATCCATGACCAATTTGTTCAGGCACAACAAAAACGATATTTGAAACTTGCGAGTTTTTGAGTGGCTTGCCTAAATGCATTCCAATGTCAGATCCGGAACCTGGATCGGGTGCAATCAAGGACATTCAACTGATGACACTATAGCATAGACAATACAATTGATTCTCAGGTGGTCATCCTTAAGATAACTTTTAACACTTCAATCATACTCCTCTTGAAGAAGCTTGTGTATGGGTATTACCCAAGTATGCTAGCGGACCTATGAGCAAGTCCGCGAACATTATGCAAGGATGCGACCGAAAGACAACCACAACAACGCTTGAAATAAACCCAATTAATATTGTCCGACAACATGTTGGTGGTCATATAATAAGACAACTCGAGTCTCGTGGGGATCACCGATGTCAATCAAGGGTCTTCTCAACCCGCGATCGTCAGAGCAATGGGTGCACCACATTTCAACTTCAGGGCGCACGAGAACAACAATGTTTAGCAAACTCCCGAAAATAATGTCTCTTAGGTGAACATTATTAACACTCCAATTAGCTTAGCTCAGTTAAAGCAAATTTACTCTTGAGCAATTGCAAACAATAACATTATTTAAACAAGCGTTAGTGGGTACTCCTTAGTTAATTCTTAATGCTAATGCAACTCCTTCTCACAATGCTAATGCCGGTCAAAACCGCAAGCGACCACTGGATTTAACAGGTAGGAACGCTGGCCGTACGCGGGTACGAATAATGTGTCCACTCGGTCATGAGGGACGACAACTTTAAAGGCAGTTAGATGAGCCATGGTTTGAGGAGAAGATTTTAGATACGAAGGAGATTAACAATTCTGAGGATGAGGAAGAAGATCAGGGACACTCCCATCGTGAGTACATCACAAATGCTACTAGTAAATACTCGGTCGGTGGTCACCTATTAATTAGGCCAAACCTGTAATACCCCGAACTTTTAACTAATAATATTATTTACTAATTATGTTTATTAGCTTAATTTTGTCCTAAATATTTTTCGAAATGATCAAGTTAAGGTTACTTTCTAAAATAAACTACATTTAGTTTAATTATTTTAAAAGTTATGTTATGATGGCAATGGTTTACTTATAATAATGTAGTGTATAATTTTCATATTTTCTTAACTTTGAAAAATCACATCCATACACTCTATCTTTTTCATTAAGCTCCTTACCTTGCTCCCCAAGTCTTCTAGAAGTACTTGCTCTTCAAGACTATTATCAACCAATGTATATCAATTCCTTAATCAAGTTAAACTACTAAATACTTCTATAAATAGTCGTATTCTAGCCTATGATTTTGGACATCCAAAAATGGAGCCTTCTCCTTCTTCATACCTTCATTATAGTTTTATCTTTCCACCACTACTACAACTAGCAAGCTTACATTAAGCCACAAAAAGAAGAAACTCCAAAATACCCAATTTCTTTCTTCTCTAATTGTGGGAGTTTTATGCTCCAGCCGTGGTTTTTGCCCAAAATCTTATTTTCAAAGCCATAATTTGCATATACTTTCTTCATAAAAGTTGTATATCTCCAAAAGATATTGAATTTAGACCCAAAAATAATCTGATTCAGAGTTCGGAGAAAAGAGTTAGACCCTCCGGAAATTTTCTGTTATGCTGCCAAATATTATACGCTTCTCTTGTTTCTTTGTTTAAATTTTGATTCATGGCACCCAAAAATATAATTTTTTGGTTAGAAAAAGCTATTGATTTTATGGAGCATGATTCTTGGAGATTAAGAGATGATGATACTTAAGGAGTAAAGGAAAGGAATTAGCGTATAAAGTCTTTATGTCTAGCACCCTATGTGATTACCCGTAAATGTTATATGTAACCTTTATGTCTAGCACCCTATATGATTGCCCGTAAAGGTTATATGTAACCTTTAATTTATGTCTAGCATTACATGTGATTATTGCTCGTATATATCATGTTTAACATTTTGTATCCCTAGAATATGTTTATGACCGTGTATATATGTATCACATGTGATACTAATCATGTTACGATATGCTATAAAGTGTGGTGTACATGATATCATGAATGTTATATGTGAATTATGAAAGCGATGTGTAGCCTGTGTATATTATTTATGATATATGGGTGTAGTTCGGGCATATTGATATATGCAAGTTTTATAAAATGTGAATGGTTCTGCTGGCTTGGAATTATGAACTGAACTGGTAAATGGGGAAGTTATAGGTGGAGGAATTTTGTTTATGATGTAAAGGACTAAGAGTGGTCGAATATTAATGTTTATGTTCTGTCTAGAACCTGTACTTGCCAATGAACTAATATCACGTAAATGCATGGTCCTTGCCGATAGACTATTCAATGTTATGTTATGTAATCTGACAGTATTTCCGAACAATTACCAAAATGATGTAGTATGTGCCCGTGTGTGAAAATGTTTACGAACTAAAACCGTTTTTACGGGCTAGAGTAAAGTTACTGAGTTTTCCACTCATATTAGGTTCCTTTTCTGTGTTTTCTTTTTTTTTCTATTTTATGTAATTATTCAGGTATTTATGAAGATAGCTCAAGTTCAGTTAGGACATGGATGCACCGGTTGGATTATATTGAAGTAACTCTGTATAATTTGGGATTTTCATCATATTATGTATTATGAATAATCATTATTACTCTAGTTGAGAGTTTGCATATTTTTTTAGAGACCATTTTAAGGCTTTTTTTTTTTATGGGCCCATAACCCACATCTTAAGTTCCGTTTTCGCTGCCAATCATGAGTAATTAAGGTTCTAAATTTTTAGGGCGTTACAAAACCTTGCTTTCTCCCCTTGTGTCGGAGATTTTGAACCACCCTATGCCGAAAATTAAAATGTCATCATGTAGATATGATGGCGGTTCTAATCCCGGCGATCATGTCGCAGCCAATGAGGGGTACATGTACTTATACACTCAGGTGGACGATATCTGGTGTAAAATGTTCCCGTCCACCTTGACTGCAATCGCTCAAACTTGGTTCAAAAGTATGAAGTCAGGTTCTGTTTCTAGTTTCTCTTAGCTTTCATCAATGTTCAGCACGCATTTTGTGAACAATAGCCGTTGTGAGCGCAATACTAGGGAATTATTGTCTATCAAGCGAGGTGAGACGGAAAGCCTGCGGGATTTGATTGGCCGTTTCAATATGAAAACGATCACTGATCCGCCTTTGCAACAAGATTTAGTTATTTTAGCTCTAATGACTAGACTGAAGGAAGGCTTCACATTCAGAAGTTATTTGGGTCGTAATACTTTCACGTCCCCGGGACTAGGGCTGCTAATCGAACGAGTTGATCGTGAGCAGGACCCTGCTCGGCTCGACTCAAAAACTCGCAAACCCTGCTTGACTCAACTCGAAAACTCGTTAAGCTCTTTAAGTCATTGCTCGTCTCGTGCTCGTTAATTTTTTTACAACTCGAGCTCGAACTCGATAAGGTCGACTCGAGCTCGGCTCGCTTGCTCGCTAAGGGTGAACAATGTAGAATTAGTTTTACCTTAATTTTTTAAAATCATTAGAATTACTACAATTTTTATAAAAAAAACTTTCAAAAAAATATTCAGGTACTTCCATGCGTCCATTTCATTGTTTTAAACTAGCAAGTAATAGAAATTACCTCTAAAACAAAAATATGATCAAAAGATACAATTACACAAATCTTAGTCTCTTACATAACAACAACCTATTACAAAAAGAAATTAAAACATTCAAAATCCCAAATATTTCTTCATTATTAAATACTCCATTGCAAGTTTGATGCTTCAATATTCTCTAAAAGTCTAAAAAAAACCGACAAGCATTCTTGTACCAAAAAATCAGTGGGGAACTCCATTGTTTTTAAAAAGCACACATTATAAAAGTATTAATAAAATCTATTACCAACTTTAGAGAATAATGATTTCTTTTGGCTCATCTTCAATGTTGTTCTACCTGACATAAAATTAGTTAGTATATATAAAGTAAAATAGAGGGGCTAGGCCCAAAAGAAACAAAATAATTAAAACAACAACAAGAAATAGAAAAAACATAAAGAAAAACCAAACTAAAGAAATTAAAAGACATATACTTAAGAAAAAAATAGTCTTATTTTGTTTTTCCTCTTTACTGCATGGAGAGAGTGACACCAATCTCCACTGCAAAACAACATTTGCACGGTCTCCGGAGATAATGAAGCTCTATAAGGATCAATGACCCAACTTCCCGAACTAAATTAATCTTCCGAAACCACGATTATTATAGGAACCGCTAAAATATCAACGACCGCAACCTAGACAAAATGTGAAACTTCATGGCTTTTTTTTTCCACCATACTATAGGATCAAACTTTGCATCCGCTTGATCTATTAGCAGGATCCCTCTCAAGTACTCATCAACTTCGAATTTTTGAGCATCACCCATCTCCGAAGAGGCCAACTTGTAAAAGTTGAGTCAATGTCGTAGTGTTTCTTTCTCCAACCTCAATTCTAACACCACCTTCACATTCACCACTATGTCTCATGGTAGGAGGAAAATACAAACTAGCATACTCATTTAATAGCTCATGTAAAGTTTCTCTAACTCTACGTATATTATCTCGAATTTCTTCACATGAAAACATTAAGGGAAATGTAATTTCAACACCTTTCATTTTCAAACGAGGATCCAACACCGATCCTATTGATATAAGAAAGTTACATTCACCCAAATACTTGTCAATCT